>NC_133780.1:1579117-1591267 GCF_003597395.2 Chelonoidis abingdonii | reverse complement strand
CCATCCACCTCATCTCTCTATCCCCACCTAGAAGTCCTGGCTCCCTGCCCCCCCTGCTCTAACCATTAAACCCCATTCCCCTCCCAGAGCCGGGGAGAGAACCCAGGAGTCCTGGCTCCCAGCCCCCCCTGCTCTAACCACCAGCCCCTACTCCCCTCCCAGAGCCAGGGAGAGAACCCAGGAGTCCTGGCTTCCAGCCCCCCCCCATTAAACCCCATTCCCCTCCCAGAGCCGGGGAGAGAACCCAGGAGTCCTGGCTCCCAGCCGTCCCGCCCTATCCCCCCCAGACTCCAATCCCCTCCCAGAGCCGGGGAGAGAACCCAGGAGTCCTGGCTCCTAGCCCCCTCCCATTTCCCCTTGCCCTTGTGAGTGCTTGTGGGTCCCTTTCACCCGCTCCATGGCCCCCATCTGAGTGAACCTTCGGCAGCTCTGCCTGGTGTTATTGTAGGCCCTACAGGATGTCATGGCAGGGACCCAGGGCTGTAGTGGCACCGAGGGAAATGAAGATTTCTGTTTCCAGCAGAACCAGCCTTTATTCGGCTCCTCGCCGAGCAGCCAGGTGCAGAGAAACGTAGCGAGTCGAAACCATGGAGCGAGGAAATGGCCAGCAGCCGGCTCTGGGTGGCATCAGGGCCCCAAAATACCCTGAGACTGGCTGAAAAACTCAGGCCTGGGGAAATCACCAGCTTGGCTGGGAACGTCAGGGCTCCAGGGCTGGGAACGTCAGCGGGCTGGCGGGGAATGGCGACCCGGGACGGCCCTGAGACGGTGCCTTCCGTATGCTGTTATGCAAATATGCTAATGAAGGTGAATATGATATAATGGGAATATGCGTCATGGCAAACGGCTGTTTACTCCAGGCCTTGCTGGAGCCAGTGGGGCAGGAAGTGTCAGCGGACATGGGGCCGTGTCACCTGGTTCTGGAATCCATCTTGAACCTGGGGCTTGGCCACTTAGAGGGGGGGTGGGGACCCGGAGACAAAGGGTTCCCACCTTGGGCCGACGCTATAAAAGGGGGGGGCCCCCGCAGGACAAAGGGGGCCAGTCATGAGACCGCCCCTGCTTTTCCCCTGGGATCCCGGCTGGAGCCAGCAAGGGCTGCCCCGGGGCAGGGACGGGCCCAGGCTACGGAGGAGTCTGGTCTGCGAAAGAAGCTTCTTGGCCCCTCTCGGCGGGTGAGATTTACCCGTGTTCACTTTCTTCATGTGTTAGGCTCACACCTGCGTGTTCTGTTTTATTTTCTTGGTGACTCACTTTGTTCTGGCTACTATTACTTGGAGCCGCTTAAATCCTCCTCTTTATACTTCATAAAACCACGTTTTGTTTCTTGATTAACCCAGAGCAAGTGATTAATCCCTGGGGCAGCAAACCTCTATCAGCGTTACAGAGGAAGGACAGTTTGTGCGTTTGGGTAAAAGGGATTGATTTGGGGTTTGGACCCCGCTGGGAGCTGGGTGTCCGGGTGCTGCAGACAGGGGACTGGCTGAGCAGTTTTTGGTTCAAGCCTGCGGGTTTGGGGGTGGCCCAGGCCTGGCTCTGGGTGGCAGCAAGCTGGCGTGTCGGGCTCACCAGGGCAGGGTTCTGGAGTCCCAGGCTGGCAGGGAAATGGGCTCAGAGGTGAATTCAGCACGTCAGGTGAGGGTCCCAAGGGGGTCTCTGTGACCGAACCCGTCCCGGGGGTGCAGTGAGCAGGGTCTGTGCACGGCTGATTGCTTTGAAATGCTGGTGGTGATTTGACGTGAGGTTTAGGTGTGGTGGCTGCAGAACAGACAAAGTGGTAACCGGGTTGTTATTTTCTGTTTGCTTATTTCGGGTAAGCGAAATAGGGACAGAGAAGTAAGCGAGATAAATAAGAGTGAAGAGCAGAAGAAGCTAGAACTGCACAGGGTGCAAATTGCCCAGGGCGGCTGAACACGGGGCCTGGGAAAGTCTCTGGTAACTGAGAGGCCCCTGAGCTGAGGGTGTCTCAGTTCAGTGACCTGCAGCCTTGGGGTCTGGGCTGGAGCTGACTGGTGTTTAACGCAGCGAGAGAGTGGAGGGGGCCTGGTCTGGCAGGGGGCTTCTCTGGGGTGTCCCAGCCCATCGAGTTACGGTCTCAAGGGGCGACAATTGGAAATTGATGGGCCGTTTGCCCGGGAAAAGGCTGCCGTGGGGGCAGAAGCCGCCAGACAAGGGGCTGCCCACCAGCAAACCCCAGAATTGAAAGCCAAGAAAGAGGCCCGCAGCCAAACCCAAGCGGGGGCCCAGAAGCAGGATCTGGCTATAATGGGGTGGAAGAGGGGTACAGAGACGTATCCTGGAGCTGGACGGTGGGGTCCTGGGGACGGCTGCAGTGGGACTGGACCCTAAGGCCTCGAGCTGGGAGCAAGCCCGACCCGAGTGAAAGGGGGGGATTTTGCTGGCCAGCGAAGGGTCCGTCATAGCTGGTAGCTGTGAGCCCACAGCTGGATCAGGGGCTCCTTCCCTTTGGGGGACACAGGAGTGTCTGCCCCAGAGGGGAGCCCAGAGAGCAATTTCAGGTATCCTGCCCCCGCCATGGGCAGGGTCCCGGTCCCTGGCAGGCAGCTCAGGAGGAGCTGCCACCTGGCACCCGTATGATCTTACAATAGGCTCCTGGGTGTGACGATAATGTAACTGGGAGATGCTTCATGCGAAAGGCTCTACTTTTTATACTTAATAAAATCACTTTTGCCTATTAACTGACTTGCTGAATTCACCTCTGAGCCCGTTTCCCTGCCAGCCTGGGACTCCAGAACCCTGCCCTGGTGAGCCCGACACGCCAGCCTGCTGCCACCCAGACCAGGCCTGGGCCACCCCCAAACCCGCAGGCTTGAACCAAAAACTGCTCAGCCAGTCCCCTGTCTGCAGCACCCGGACACCCAGCTCCCAGCGGGGTCCAAACCCCAAATCAATCCCTTTTACCCTGTGTAAAGCGTATACAGGGTAAACCATAAACTGTCCTTCCTCTGTAACGCTGATAGAGGGTGGCTCCCCCAGGGATTAATCACTTGCTCTGGGTCAATGCTCTGGGAGTGGGGGCTGGTGGGTTAGAGCAGGGGGGCTGGGAGCCCGGACTCCTGGGTTCTCTCCCAGCTCCGGGACAGGAGTGGGGGCTGGGAGTCAGGACTCCTGGTTTCTCTCCCAGCTCTGGGAGGGGAGTTGGGGCTGGTGGGTTGGAGTGGGGGGTGGGGCTGGGAGCCAGGACTCCTGGGTTCTAACCCCAGCTTTGGGACGGGACTAGGGGCTGGTGGGTTAGAGCAGGGGGGGCTGGGAGCCAGGACTCCTGGGTTTTCTCCTGGGGCTGGTGGGTTAGAGTGGGGGGGCTGGGAGCCAGGACTCCTGGGTTCTCTCCCTGGCTCTGGGAGGGGAGTGGGGGCTGGTGGGTTAGAGCGTGGGGGGGTGGGAACAGGAGTCCTGGATTAATCTCCAGCTCTGGAGGCAGTACGAGGGCTTTAGTGGGTTCAGAGCAGGGAACAATGAACAATTTCACATTCGCAGACATGCGGGCTTTGGAACTACGTCCCTGATCGTAATCTGTCTCCTCCGGGACACGGTAGGACAAAAAAGAAGAAAGAAGTCGAAGGCTCAAATAAATGGGCAGTGGGAAAAGAGCTTCTCCCAACTGGCAACCAGTTAAAGTATCTGATACCACAGACAGCAGGCTGTGGGAAGCCAGGGCCTGCCGCTAGCAGGGCGGCTGCAGGGCTCTCGAAGTGAAGGAGCACTTCGCAGGCAGGGGGCAGCGGCTGCAGAAGCGGGCTTGCGGATTGGTCGGGAGATGAGGGGCACGGCAGAGCAGGGGGGAGCCCATGCTGGGGCTGCAGGGGCTCGGGTCGGGAGTGAGGGGCACTCGCAGAGCAGGGGGTCGAAGCCCAGGGGCTGCGGTGGTCGGGAGTGAGGGGCACCGGCAGAGCAGGGGGAGCCCAGGGGGCTGCGGGTCGGAGTGAGGGGCCCACCAGAGCAGGGGGGAGCCCAGGGGGCTGCAGGTCAGGAGTGAGGGGCACTGAACACGAGAGGGGGGATCTGGCTCGCTCACGTTTCCTCGTAGCACAGTTGTCCCCAGGGCGGCCGGCGGCGAGGCGAAAGGTGCAGATCAGCCACGCAGGAAAAGCCACCAAGAGGACGATCCATCGGGCTTCACGTCTGTGGGCGCCTGTAACGGGTTGAGAAGAGAGGAGAAAAGGGAGTGAGGAAATTAATACTCTGTGGGCTGGGGAGAGAACCCAGGCATCTGGGCCTCCTGACCCACCAGCCCCACTCCCCTCCCAGAGCCGGCAAAGAACCCAGGAGTCCTGGCTCCCAGCCCCCCACTCTGACCCACCAGCCCCCATCCCTCCCGAGCAGGCAGAGAACCCAGGAGTCCTGGCTCCAGCCCCCCCACTCTGACCCACCAGCCCTACCCTCCAGAGCCAGAGGAAACCCAGGAGTCCTAGCTCCCAGCCCCCCTGCTCTAACCACCAGCCCCCCACTCCCTCTCAGAGCCGACAGAGAACCCCAGGCGTCCTGGGCTGCCCAAGACTCACCGCTTTCAGCACCTGGAGCCACGTCCCGTTCCCCGCCCCCTCGCCCAGGGTGGGGATCTTCACCAGGCACGGTAGGTCCCGCTGTCGTAGGTCTCAGGTCCCGCAGCTCCACGTCGGCCCTTCTCTTCCCGCAGGGAAGCTCCGTCCGGCCCGGCTCACCCGGCCCCCGAACTCCTGGCTCCGTTGCTCAGCTCCAGCCGGGCGCCCGCCAACCTCCTTCACCACGTTGTAGCTGCGAGCCGAGGCTCCCGGGTGCTTGTAGGACAGGGCAGGGTGACGGAGCCCCCTCGGTGCCCTGCAGGAGCTGGGCTGGGACACCACAGGTCCTGCGCCCGGCAGCCTGGCAGGGGACGGGACAGAGAGAAATCAGCCAGGGAGTGGGCTCCCCTTCTGGCCCAGGGCAGGGACCGGTGGCTCGGGGGGCAGGGGCCTGGCCTCTAGGGCCTCGCTCCCACCCGGCCCAGGCAGAGACTCACTGGCTCAGTGGGGCAGGAACTGGGCCTGGTCCATATATGGCCAGACTGGGGTCAGCCCGACGGCCCGTCTGCAGCAGGCCGGGCGTGAACAGAACCAGGCGATTATCAAGGGCTCCAGTCCCAGCCTCTGGCTCCAAACCAGCCTCAAACCTGAGTCAAACCAGCTTGTGAAATGGTGATTCCCCTGCTGAGAGACCCACGTAACTCGTTACGTGCGTCAGCTGGCTCCTGTAGGGGTCCCCCGAGACACTCCTGCCCATCATCTCTCTATCCCCATCCACCTGACCCGTCATCATCTATCCATCCACCAGCCCCTCTGTCCATCCATCCATATCCATCATCCATCCAACCCCATCCACATCCACCTCATCTCTCTATCCCCATCCACCCGACCCGTCATCATCATCATCTAGCCATCCAGCCACCCCTCTGTCCATCCATCCATATCCAACCCCATCCACATCCACCTCATCTCTCTATCCCCATCCACCCGACCCGTCATCATCATCATCTAGCCATCCAGCCACCCCTCTGTCCATCCATCCATATCCATCCATCCAATCCATCCACATCACCCCATCTCTCTATCCCCATCCACCCTACCCATCATCATCATCTAACCCTCCAGCCATCCCTCTAGCCATCCATCCAGCCATATCCATTCCCCTCTATCCATCCATCCAACCCCATCCACATCCACCTCATCTCTCTATCCCATCCACCAACCCGTCATCATCATCATCTAGCCATCAAGCACCCCTCTGTCCATCCATCATCCCCTCTATCCATCCATCTGTTATCCCATCCACCCCAACCGCATCATCATCTAACCATCCTTCCATCCCCTCTAGCCATCTATATCCATCCATTCAGCCATCCCCTCTATCCATCCATCCACATCCACCCCATCTCTCTATCCCCATCCACCTGACCCGCCATCATCATCATCTAACCATCCTTCCATCCCCTCTAGCCATCTATATCCATCCATTCAGCCATCCCCTCTATCCATCCATCCACATCCACCCTATCTCTCTATCCCCATCCACCTGACCCGCCATCATCATCATCTAACCATCCTTCCATCCCCTCTAGCCATCCATATCCATCCATTCAGCCATCCCCTCTATCCATCCATCCACATACACCCCATCTCTCTATCCCCATCTACCCGACCTGCCATCATCATCATCTAACCATCCTTCCATCCCCTCTAGCCATCCATCCATATCCATCCATTCATCCATCCCCTCTGTCCATCCATCCATCCATCTCCATCCCCTCTATCCATCCATGCATCCAACCCCATCCACCCAACCCATCATCATCATCATCTAGCCATCCAGCCACCCCCTCTATCCATCCATCCATATCCACCCCCTCTATCTGTCCCCAGACACCCCCTCTATCTATCTATCTATCCCCAGACACATCCTCTATCTATCTATCTATCCACACACACACACACCCTCCATCTATCTATTGCAACACTCCCCATGTTTGTGGCTGATGCCCAGAGCAGAAAGCACTTGCCAGGTTCTCTCATCCCCTCACCGGACAATTGTCCATTCCCTTATTTCTACAGTTCAAATCTCGTTTCGTTTCTGCTTGGGCCGTTGGCCTTTGTACCTTCCCCAGAACGCAAGTGCCCCCCGGAGCCCCAGGGACCGTGAGAGCCAGGAGCCGTCCCGCCCAGCCCCTGGTTGGGTTTAGTGTCAGTGATCGGACTTGGCCACGGTTACGCTGGAGAGAAATCCCAGGTGTTTGCTGATGCGACCAGTCACACACGGGGTGATAACTGGGCACCTCTGACTCTGAAACCGACTGGGATTCACAGCTGGGCTGAATCTTAAACCTCTTGCAAGAATTTCCAGGGCTGAACTCTGAGCTGCAGTCACACAATAAACTGCGATACGTTTGGAAAGAAAACAGTATTTTCCTTGGATTAAATCTTAAAGGAATTTCAATGATCGACTGAAGTTATCAGTCTAATTCCCACAATTTCCTTGGATTAAATGATAAACTTCTGGGGCTAATTTTCAAAGGATGCCTGGATTGTCTTTAAAAAACTTCATTTTTCCTAGAGTAAAATTTTAAAAGAATTACCATAATCTGATGGGATTAACAGACACATTCCCTGGAACTAATTTCTAATCTTCCGGGTTTGATTCTGAAATGCATCACAATAATTTACTACAATTATTTTTAAGGACATTGAAATAGTTGCCCTGGGATTATTATTTAATTAAATTTCAATCGTTCGCAGGAGTAACGATGACATTGCAATAATTCTGTGCCTTGGACTCGGAAATAAATTGGTATCGTTCACTTGAATTCAGTTTTAAATCTGCTGCAGCCATTTCCACGGAGTAACAGATACATTCTCACAATGTCCTCGGATGAACGCATTGAATCACAATTGTTGTGTTGAGATTTATGTTAATGGACTTTGCAATTAAATGGCTGGAATTATATTTTTTAAGAAATTGCAATAATTTACTGTGATTTTTTTAATCTGCAACAATTGTTTCAGGATTTGGTTTAAAGAAATTGCAATAATTCTGCTGAGAATCTCAAATCCATTGCAACACGTGGCTGGTAATTACAAAGAACTGCATTCGTTTCCTAGGAACCAGACTGTAATCATTTAGTTTAATTAACTATTAAATAATAATTTAGTACCATTAATTCTGAAATAAACTGCAACGAATATCTGACTTTACTCTTAAAGAGACTGAAATTATCCAGTGGAACGAACTCTTAAATACTTTGCAATATTTCAGCAGGATTATTTCAAACTGGGATAATATTTTAAAGGAATCACAAAAAGTCAGTGGAGTTTGCAGTAATTTTCGAGGTATAACCAAATAAATTATCGTTATTAGCAGCAATTAAATTATAAAGAAAAAGAGTTTATTAGGGTTACTCAAATGGTGAATTAATTTGCTGAAATTATATTTTAAATTACAAGTGTTGCCTGGGATTAATATTTAAATATTGCAAGATAATTAATATTTCAATATGGAAGAATGATCCGGGATTAGCTCCTAAACTTCCTCAATGTACTTGGATTAATTTGAATCCATTTCTATCAGTTTCTAAGATTAATTCTTTGAAGACGTGGCAAGAATTTGCAAAGGGCGAACAAATAAATGGTCTCGCTTGGCTCGGATTCGCTCAAAGAAATTGCAATAATTTCGGGTTTATTTGCCGTAATGTCCTAGTAACAAAGAAATCGCCACAATTGGCTGATACCGGTCATAAGAAAAGCTCATGAATTAAAAGACATGAATTTTTAAATAGTTTTCCAAGTTTCATTCAGAACGTGCAGCCTGTTTCGGGGGCTTAGCTGTGAACATGTAATGATGAGCTGGGCTCAATCGTTAAATCGTGTGTCAGTATTTCCTGGCCTGAGCTATGAAAATGTAATGGCTCCGAATGGTACCAGAAGAATTTAGGTGTGAGACGGACAGAGCCGCTCGCTGAGAAATGGGTCACGTTCGTTACTGAATCACTTGTGTTTCACAGGCAGAATAGTTAACGGGTGCCTGGATCTGTCAGGTTAGTTCAGAGCAGTTATTCCCAAGCAGGGGTCCAAGCAGGTTTCGGGGGGCCAAGTCAGGGCCGAAAGCTGGGACCGAAGCTGGGCCCCCCGAGCCGGCGGGCGCCGAAAGCAAAGCCTGAGCGATGTAGCTTTGCGGGTCACCCTTGGTGTGGGGCCCTGGAGAATTGGCAGGCATGTTGTGGGGGGCTTGGGCAGGAAAAGGCCGAGAGCCCCTGGTTTCGAGGTGATCACCCCTTGCAGGTCCCAGCCGGTGACCCCAGGGATAGGGCCCATGCACACGCGGCTGGCTCTGCCAGTGCCCGCCAGGACCGGCTCGGAGCGATGCCCCGTGGCCCAGGCCGCTCCTGGGTACATTCATCCTGGCACAGCAAGTTATCGGCCCCCGGGCAATGCTGGGTCCCTCTGGCCACCGGGTCGGCCCCATCTCCCGGTGCCTGCTCAGGAGACGGATTTAGCCAGGGACGGGCATGGGGGCTGGCAGTGGCTGGGGATGGGCAGGGCTGGTGCAGCGGGATGGATGGGTCAATGTGCCCGCCCACCCGGGCCATACAGCATCTATGCACCCACAGACCCCTCTGTGCCCACGGATACCCAGCAGGGCAGTGCCTCCACGCTCCCGGCGCTGCCTGGCTGGGCTGCGGGTTCAAATCCCTCCTCCCCACTCACCTGCAATCAGGGCCAACGTCCAGAGCAGGGGGCCTGGGGCCATGGCTACCAGGAGGAAGGGCACAGGAGTGCGGGTTCAGGGCTGGTGCAACTCGCACTGGCGAGGGGGGGCTCAGGAAATGAGCCTCTGAGCACCACCCGCCTAACGCGACCGGTTGCTGGCGTGCTTCAGGCTTCCGGCCCAAGGGCCAAGTGAGGGGGAGGGGAAGGGTCCGGACTCCTGGGTTCCATCCCCAGCTCTGGGAGGGGAGCAGGGTCTAGTGGTGAGAGTGGGGGGGCTGGGAGCCAGGACTCCTGGGTTCTCTCCCCGGCTCTGGGAGGGGAGTGTGGGCTGGTGGTTAGAGCAGGGGGGGCTGGGAGTGAGGACTCCTGATTCTCCCTGGCTCTGGGAGGGAAGTGGGGCCTAGCAGTTAGAGGGGGGACTGGGAGCCAGGCATACTGGACACATGAATTTAGGTCAACAGCTTCTTACATCAGCACAATTTTATTCCAGTGCCAAGGCCGGGGGCCGGGGCCCCACTCGCCCGCCCTGCGTGTCCTGCTCCCGCCTCAGTCGCTTCGTGAGACGACCCTGTGGCTGCAAACGGCCCCGATCCCCCCGCCCCCCAGCCAGTTACCGGCTGTTTGAACCAGGGCAGCTGCTCCCGAAGGAACCCACCCTTGATTCAAACCTCACCCCGGTGGGAGCCCCCCAGGCCCCAGGGAAATCACCCCCCTCCCAGCACAAGCCGACACCTTGTTCCCAGGCTGGCTCTGCCCAGCTCCAGCTCCAGCTCCAGCTCCGGGCCAGGCTGGGATTCGATCCCCTGCTGGCCTGAGGACCCCGGGGGAATGTTTGGTTCCCCTGGTCGGTGCCTCCAGCCAGGGACACGTCCCCCACCCCCCCTCCCCGCCAGCTGTGCTCAGTTCATGGACCGAGCTCCTGGAGGTTTCTCGCATGGAGGCCGGTTTTCTAACCCTTTCATCGTCCCAGGGGCTCCCCCCCGAGTGCCCCACGTTCCCCTCGAATCGCAGGCACCAGAACGGAGCCAGGCTCCAGCCGGGGGAAAATCCCCTCCCGGCTCCTACCCGAGATTCCCCCGGCCGGCATTCGCCCTTCACCCCATCCAGCTGAGATGGAGCTGCCCAGGGTGGGGGACCGATGGGGGGCCAGGCACAAGAGAGGGATCTGGGGATCCTGGAGTCCTGGGTCCTTCGTTCCTCTCCTCCCTGCGGAGCCAGCCCCGCTGCAGATCAGCCACTCTCGACATGTGTGGTTCAGCCCCACGAGGCCGCCCGAGCGCTCAGCCAACCACACACAGCCCAGGGCCTGTTTCCTGAGCAGGGCTGAAGGCCGGGTTTCATAAGCGGCTGTCGAGAGGCCAGGGGGGTGGAAAAACTGGGTCACTGGCTCTCATGCCCTGTGGGAGGAAACAGACACCGGCCGCGTCTTCTACCGCCTGAGGAACCAGCATGGCAGCAGTTAACCCTCATGCTCCAAGGTGGAGAGTGAGCGCCCGGAACTAGCGGTCAGGAAGGGACAGGGAGTCCGGCGCTGGCCACTGGCTGGATGGCTTGGGTCCTCTTCAGAAGCTGTGACCAAGAGTGAGGGGCACTGGCAGAGCAGGGCGGGCTGCGGGTCGGCAGTGAGGGGCACCAGCAGAGCTGAGGGGGCAGGGCTGGGCTAGCAGGGGCTGCGGGTCAGGAGTGAGGGGCACTGGCAGAGCTGGGGGGGCAGGGCTGGGCTGGCAGGGGCTGCAGGTCGAGAGTGAGGGGCACCGGCAGAGCTGGGGGGCAGGGCTGGGCTAGCAGGGGCTGCGGGTCGGGAGTGAGGGGCACCGGCAGAGCTGGGGGGACAGGGCTGGGCTGGCAGGGGCTGCAGGTCGGGAGTGAGGGGCACCGGCAGGGCTGGGGGGGCAGGGCTGGGCTAGCAGTGGCTGCGGGTCGGGAGTGAGGGGCACCGGCAGAGCTGGAGGGGGCAGGGCTGGGCTGGCAGGGGCTGCGGGTCAGGAGGGGCACGGGCAGAGCTCTGGAGTGGGGGGAGCCCAGGACTAGACTCTGCCGGTGCCCCTCACTCCAGACCCGCAGCCCCTGCTCCCCAAGCACCAGGCTCCCCCCACCCCACAGAACCTCCGGATCTAAACACATGAGTCCCGTGACAGAGCTCACAGGCCCAGGGGCTGCTGTCGGCCCCTCACCCCTGCCTGTGGCCAGGCCAAACCCACAGTCTTTTCCCTCGCCGCGTTGGGCCACCAGCCCGGCTCCGGGTTTCACTAGCCCGGCTCTGGGTTTCACTAGCCCGGCTCCGGGTTTCACTAGCTGGTCTCCCAAGCTTTGCTTAGCCACTCTGTGGATTTTTCTAGCCATTTCGGCAAGGATGGGGGGGTTACGGCATCTCACAGCGTCTCTGGGCCCCCGCACATGAGCCGGGGATGGTTAGCCAGCCTGGTTCCCTCCCAGCACCGGGCCGGGCCTGGAAACGTGGCCCAGTTCCTGGAGCTGCTCAGGCCCAGCTCTGGGCGGGCTCCACCCCAGACTCAGCATCGCAGGGCCGGAGATGGGCGGGTGGGGACGGCTGGGGCGGGACGCATGGAGGGGCTGCAGCCAGGGGGATGGAGGCACCTGGGGGGAGCGCGGAGCCAGGAGCCCCAGAGTAGCTTGTGCCGGGGGCGGCGCGGGGGGGGCCCCGGAGAATACTGCAGGGCGAGGCCGCCCCCTGGTGGCGAACAGTGGAACTGCAGCTCCCTGCTGGGAGGATGGAGAACTGCAGCGGGGCGGCGGGGGGGTCCCTGCTGCCCCCTCCTGGCGGTGCTGTGTGTGGGGTGAGGGGGCGGTGCGTGGGGGGGGTGCACGTGATGTGAGGGGAATGTGTGCGGGGCATGGGGGTGGGGGGACATGTGAGACGCGCGCGCGCTGCGCCAGAACAGCTATATGCGACGAG
>NC_133780.1:1571260-1574581 GCF_003597395.2 Chelonoidis abingdonii | reverse complement strand
CCCCCCACACACTTCTCCGTCCATCCCCCCACCCCCACCCCTCTGTCCATCCTCCCAGCGGGGTCTCACCTGCACTGGGGCTTCCGTCTGGGGTCCTCCTTCTCTCTGGTCTGGGGGGATCATTAAAGTAATTAATTAGCCAGCAGGGGCAGGAATCGCTAGTCAGTGGCTCAGACTCACAGCTCAGCCAATAGCCAATTAGAAGAACAAGCAGCCCAGTTTAATCCATTCCCAGGAAGAGCCAATAATCAGTTCTTGGCATCAGCATAAATCAGCCGCCAATAGCCAGGGATCAGCAGCAGCCAGCGCGGCCAACACTCGCCAGTAGCCACTGAGCACGAGTCGGTAGCCAGCTGGTAATCGACAGTCACTAACGGTCTCTGAGCGGTGATTGGCAGCCGACGGGGACTGGTAGCCAGGAACTGATCATTAGTCGCCAACAGACAACTCTGGGCAGAAGCCATTAGCCAATGGGCAGTAGCCAGTCGTCAATAACCTTTAGGCAATAATCAGGAGCCATTTGTCAGTCGCTCGTAGCCAGGAATCTAGCAAGAATCTTTAGCCAGGAACCAGGAGCCAAAACTCGACAATTGGTCGCCAGTGATCAGCAGATAATAATGAATATTCAGTAGCCAGCAATCAATAATCAGTAGCCAATAATCGATAGCCAGGAGCCAATTATCAGTCAGTAGCTAGTAATCAATAGCCAATAATCAATAGAATTAATCAGTAGCTAATAATAGTGAATAATCAGTAACCAGGAGCCAATAATCATTAGCCAATAATCAGTAATAAGTAGTCAATAGCCAATCAGTAGCTAATGATCACAAATAATCAATAACCAGGAGCCAATTATCAATCCCTAGCTCATAAGGTCCCCAGTCAGTGGTCAGGGTCAATGTCAGGATCCCTGGTGAGGGGCAGGGACAGGGTTGGGGTCTCTGGTTGGGGGTGAGGGTCGCATTAGGGTCTGTGGCTGGAGCTTGGGGTTCAAGGCTGGGCCTGAGGGTCGGTGTCTCTGGCAGCCCCCCTCAATCTCCCTGTGACGCCCTCTCACCTCACTGTTCACCACTGTTGTGTAATTAGGATACGTTTTGTGCACAGGGCGCCTTGCGAGATGTCAGTGTAGAAGTCTGGATCTCCTCGACAGGCCTTTCTGGTCGGACTGTGGGCGCGACCGGCGGGTGTGATGTGGTGGCGTTTGTCTGCGTGTGTTACTGAAACATGTCGTGAGGCTGAGAACACCCACGAGGAGCCTTTCGGGTACGACAGGCTAAAGTCCAAACAAGGCTAATGGCTCAGTGAGAAAACACTGAAACGCTGGTGAAAGTGCAGCCGGGAGGCTGGTGGAAGAGACTCTACGTGTAACAGCAGCTGGGCGTGTCCCTGTGAGCGTGAACGTTGGTGAAAGTGCAGCCAGGAGGCTGGTGGCAGAGACCCTGCATGTAACGGCAGCTGGACATGTCCCTGCGGGTGTGAAACGCTGGTGTAAGTGCAGCCAGGGGGATTTGCTGCTCAGTGTGAGGGGGGCCCCGTCCCACTCACCTCGTCTCTTGTGGCAGATCAAAATCAGGGCGGCAGCTGCGCCAGTGACCCCCATGGCGGCGCCTAGGCCCAAACTGAGCGCACCCAGCACCGGGGGGGGGCGGGAGAGAGATAATAATCAATAACCAGGATAGCCAATTATCAATACCCGTAGCTCATAAGTCCCCAGTCAGTGGTCAGGGGTCAATGTCAGGATCCCTGGTAAGGGGCAGGGACAGGGTGGGGTCTCTGGGTTGGGTGAGGGTCGGCATTAAGGGTCTGTGGGCTGAGCTTGGGTTCAAGGCTGGGCTGAAGGGATCGGTGTCTCTGGCTAGCCCCCCTCAAATCTCCCTGTGACGCCTCTCACCTCAACACTTTCACACACCTGTTGTGTAATTAAGGATACGAATAGTGGCACAGGGCGGCCTTGCGAGATGTCAGTGTAGAAAGTCGGAATCTACTCGACAGCCTCGGTCGACTGTGGGGGGGAGGCGGTGGTGATGTGTGGCGTTTGTCTGGCGTGTGTTACTAGAGTGAGAGCTGAGAACACTCCACGAGGAGCCTTTCGGGTTACGACAGGCTAAAGTCCAAAAGGCTAATGGGCTCAGTGGAAAACACTGAAGCTGGTGAAAGTGCAGGCCGAAGAGCTGTGGAAGAGACTCTACGTGTAACAGCAAGCTGGGTAGTCCCTGTGAGCGTGAACAGTTGGTAGAAGTGCAGCGCAGGAGCTGGTGGACCCATGTACGGCAGCTGACCTGCGGTGTGAAACGCTGAGTGTAAGTGCCAGCCAGGGGGATTTGCTGCTCAGGTGTGAGGGGGCCCCGTCCAACTCACACTCGCTCTTGTGGCAGATCAAAAATCAGGGCGGGCAGCTGCGCGCAGTGACCCCACATGGACAGGCGCTAGGCCCAAACTGAGCGCCACCCAGCACCGGGGGGGGCGGTGGGCGGGGGGTCTGGCATGCCAGACCCCCCGCCCACCGCCCCCCCCGGTGCTGGGTGGCGCTCAGTTTGGGCCTAGCGCCTGTCCATGTGGGGTCACTGCGCGCAGCTGCCCGCCCTGATTTTTGATCTGCCACAAGAGCGAGTGTGAGTTGGACGGGGCCCCCTCACACCTGAGCAGCAAATCCCCCTGGCTGGCACTTACACTCAGCGTTTCACACCGCAGGTCAGCTGCCGTACATGGGTCCACCAGCTCCTGCGCTGCACTTCTACCAACTGTTCACGCTCACAGGGACTACCCAGCTTGCTGTTACACGTAGAGTCTCTTCCACAGCTCTTCGGCCTGCACTTTCACCAGCTTCAGTGTTTTCCACTGAGCCCATTAGCCTTTTGGACTTTAGCCTGTCGTAACCCGAAAGGCTCCTCGTGGAGTGTTCTCAGCTCTCACTCTAGTAACACACGCCAGACAAACGCCACACATCACCACCGCCTCCCCCCCACAGTCGACCGAGGCTGTCGAGTAGATTCCGACTTTCTACACTGACATCTCGCAAGGCCGCCCTGTGCCACTATTCGTATCCTTAATTACACAACAGGTGTGTGAAAGTGTTGAGGTGAGAGGCGTCACAGGGAGATTTGAGGGGGGCTAGCCAGAGACACCGATCCCTTCAGCCCAGCCTTGAACCCAAGCTCAGCCCACAGACCCTTAATGCCGACCCTCACCCAACCCAGAGACCCCACCCTGTCCCTGCCCCTTACCAGGGATCCTGACATTGACCCCTGACCACTGACTGGGGACTTATGAGCTACGGGTATTGATAATTGGCTATCCTGGTTATTGATTATTATCTCTCTC
>NC_133780.1:1561594-1571235 GCF_003597395.2 Chelonoidis abingdonii | reverse complement strand
AGGAGGGGAGGGAAGAAAAGAGGGAATGAGACAAAACAGCCGGAGAAGGTGGGGAAGCCGGCGCCGACTGCTCCCCTCCCCTCCCCTCTTCATTCGGCCCTTTCTTCCTCCCTCCCCTCGGCCTCCCCCGGCTCCCACCGTCTCTCCCCCGGCTCCCCCAATCACTTTTACACTTGTTCTTTCGTTTCTTCGTGACTCATCCCTCCCTCCGGCCTGTCTCTCGGGCGCTCCCAACCTGCGATTCTGCCTCCGCGTCTCCCCCCACACACACCCCGTCCTTCGCACCCCACCACGCGCCCCGCGGCCTGCGCTGACTCCGCCATCAGCTTTGCCCTCAAACCAGCCCCGAAGAACACCCCAGAAATAACAATACTGGCCCCACTTCCCCCTTTTCAATCCAGAGACTCCCCCCCGGTCTAACCACTAGTCCCCACTCCCCTCTCAGAGCAGGGAGAGAACCCAGGTGTCCTGGCTCCCAACTCCCCCTGCTCTAACCATCAGCCCCCACTCCCCTCCCAGAGCTGGGAGAGAACCCAGGCATCCTGGCTCCCAGCCCCCCTGCTCTGACCCACCAGCCCCGACTCCCCTCCCAGAGCCGACAGAGAACCCAGGCGCCCTGGGCTGCCCGGACTCACCCGCTTTCAGCACCTGGAGCCATGTCCCGTTCCCCGCCCCCTCACCCAGGGTGGGGATCTTCACCAGGCACCGGTAGGTCCCGCTGTCGTAGGGTCTCAGGTCCCGCAGCTCCACGTCGGCTCTTCTCTCCCGCAGGAAGCTCCGGTCCCCGGCCCGGCTCACCCGGCCCCCGAACTCCTGGGTCCCGTCGCTCAGCTCCAGCCGGGCGCCCGCCACCTCCTTCACCCACGTGTAGCTGCCGAGCCGGGGCTCCCGGGTGCTGTTGTAGGAGCAGGGCAGGGTGACGGAGCCGCCCTCAGTGCCCTGCATGGAGCTGGGCTGGGACACCCACAGGTCCTGCGCCCAGGAACCTGGGGGATCAAAGGCCAAGGGTCAGCAGGACAGAAGACCCCTCTCCCCTCCCTGAGCAGGGGAGAGAACCCAGGAGTCCGGGCTCCCAGCCCCCGCTTCGATCTAACCACCAGCCCCCACTCCCCTTCCAGAGCCAGGAGAGAACCCAGGAGTCCGGCCTCCCAGCCCCCGCTCCGATCTAACCACCAGCCCCCACTCCCCTCCCAGAGCCGGGGAGAGAACGCCGAGGGGGTGGCCAGTTGGTGATTGTTCAAGCGCCAGGCCTCCCTTGCCCGCGTCCCTCGCGTTTCTTAGAGCCGATGGCCAGTAGACGATGTTCGGCCCTCGAGCCTGGTCTCCTCCCAGCACCCGGCTGCACCCAGCTACCGCTGGCTCCTCCTTGGCCAACGCGGCTTCCAGGGCGGCCCCCAGGCTGGAGGTGACAATCCACCGCTTCCCTTGGTGGGTCCTTCCAAATGTCCGTCCCCCTCACCCCTAAACACTGGAGCCTTATTTCTCATGGGAACGTGTCTGACTTTCATTTCCTCCTCTGGGTCCCGGGCTGCCCTTCGCCGGCGGGAGAAGGAGCCGTTCGGGGCCGTGTGTGGTCGCCCGGAGAAGGTCCCCTCTGGATCCTCTGCCGGGGCCGCTGAACGGATGCAGCTCCTTACGTCTGCCGCTCTCAGGCCAGGTGTGTTCCTCCCACCCTCCACCGCGCGCTTGGCCGCCCTCTCGAAGGTCTCCACGTCCGTGTCTTGCCGGATAATCCCCGATCTGAGCTGCAGGGTCCGAGTGCAGCCCCGTCCACGGCCATGGGGAAGCTGCTCCCAAGGTTAATGACCCCTCGACTGTTAGACTGAGCCGTGTTCCCGGCCTGAACTTGTCTGGCTTCGGCGTGGAGCTCATTCAGTCGCTGTCTGCGGAGGGAGGAGCCCTCGGATAGCAGAGATCTGCCTCCGTCGCCGCCTTCCCTCGGCTAAAGCCACGTTTAGCCCCCGGCCCTGGGCCTTCCGCCACTTGCACGTCTTCTCCAGAGCAAACGCACAAGACGCCCCAGGGATGGTGTTGCCAATTCTGGCGATTTTATCCTGACAGCTGGTGTTTTCCCACAACTCCCGGCTGTCACTGTTGGGTGGCTACGGAACATGTTCAGCTTTCGTTTACCAACCTCCCCCCCAAAATGGTTTCTAGCCCTTCAGGTTGCGGAGAAAACCCAGCAAATGCGAGAGCGAAATATCTGTTTTCCCCAATGGAAAATCTTCGACACGAACGGAACCGCTTTGGTTGGGCCTCTTTCAGGCTTGCAGCATTCGCAGCACACGAGGGATTCCTGGCTGAACCCCGCAAATCTGGAGTGAGATTCGAGTGTAACGGAAAAGTCTTTCCCACCAAAAAACTTTTTGATGGAAGGTTTTTATGGACCCGCGCAACTTGGAAAAGGAGAGGCAACGACAGACAACTCCCAGGTGGATTCGTTTTTACAACCGAGATTTTTTTTAAGTCCAGCTCATGAGTCACAGTGGAGCCTGGCTTGTGCTGGCACATGGGAATTGGCCACTTTAAAACCAGGGTTATGGACCAGCTCCGGTGGAAGCGGCTTCGCTTACTCACGGCTCTTATCACCCAAACACTGGTGCATAATGTTCAACTGAAGAGACAATGTGTCCTATCGAAGTCACTGAGCAGCACGGCTACACCCAGCTACCATTTAACCTCCCCAAAACTCATGAGATTTGCCTAAAATTCACAAGATTTAGAAGAAAAAGACAAAATCTTTGGCTCTCTCTCTTTTGTGGGTTCAGAATTCCCATTTTGAATGTTTCTCCACAATACAAAGTGCTGGAAATTTGCTGGGGGGTTTAAAAGAGAAACTGTCCATTCCCTGTAGACGTGCAGAAGCCGGAGCTTTCAGGAAAACACCGAACAGTGTCTCAATCAAATCGGGAGCTGGCTAGTTGAGACTAAAACTGGCAATTTCTTTGCCGCCCTGAAAATTGGCCGGGGAGAATTGTTCATTTCTGCAAGAAGTTCCCATTTCTCATTCAGCGACAGTCATGGGTCAGACTCCCAAAAATGTGAATTAAATGAAGATTAAAGAATCCAGATTAGATTAAGATTAAGTCAATCCCCGTTTACACCATCATGCAGGCGGGATTCTGCTCACGGCGTTAACATCAGACTTGGTCCATCTTTTCCAGGCACCTTTTAGGGGAATGATTTGGGGGGTTTCATCAACTTCCGTTGCTTTTTATCTCCACCCCGAAAACATCTGGTTTCCAAATTGAAGAACATTGTTCAGCAAAAGGGATTTTCCAGGGATATTTTTCTGCAGACAGTGTTGGGGTTTAGGGTTTTCTGGGTTTTGGAAACAGCGAACGGCTGATTTATGCAGCTTTGGGGGATTTTCACTCCTTGGTTGGAGGGGTCGGTTCATGTTTTCCCTACATTTGTTGAGGAAACATTGAGAGGTTTTTCCACCCAACAGTCAATGCCCCGAGTGCCCCGCGGCGCTCGGCAGCGGCTCCTGGTCGGCCCCATAACAGCTCTTCCCTCGCCCGGCACTTCTGACTTTCAAAAAGCCAAATATGATTTGGGGGGAGCAAAAACCGGGGGAAAAATCAAAAACCCTTGAGGTGAAAACCAGGAACATGGGAGGTTTTGTCTCTTTTCGCCGGGCGCCACGTGTCAGCACAGCCGCGTCGGGACCCGCTCGGGGCGTCATGGGGGGAGAGCGGTTGGGGGGGGACACATCAGACCAGGGGGGCGAATTCCCTCCGGATGGGGCTTTGGCGAGGTCGTAGCCAGGATGATGCCGCCGGGCCGGGGGTTCTGGCTCCAACAGGCTGATGGGGCGATTGCCCCACCCCAGGAGGAGGGGAGTGGGGGAGGGGGGGATGAAGCAATAACCCAGGAGGAGATCAGGGTAATTCCCCACACCTGGGGGGGCTGAGGTGGGACCCCACTCCAGGGCGTGGGAAGGGACGATTGTGCCCGGGGTCCATCCCCAGCTGCAGGACCCCAGGCAGGGGGCAGGAGGTGCAGGGTCCCCCTTACCGGAGCAGGTGAGCAGAAGGCAGAGCCAGCGCAGAGCCATGGTGCCGGGAGCACAGGGGTCCCGGAGTGACACCCCGACCCTGCGGGGCGGCAGGATCCAGGCAGCCCCCACCGGAAGTGAGTCACAGAAACCAGAGTGAGCGGGGCCCAGAGAACGACGCCTACGCTGGGCCGGAAACCTCCCCCCAGCCAGGCCCCTCTGCCCCCAGCTCTGCTGGTGCCCCTCACTCCCGACCTGCAGCCCCTGCCAGCCCAGCGTCTGCCCCAGCTCTGCCGGTGCCCCTCACTCCCGACCCGCAGCCCCTGCTAGCCCGGCCCTGTCCCCACAAGCCCTGCCGGTGCCCCTCCTCACTGCCTCCAGACCCACAGCCCCTGCTAGCCCAGCCCTGCCGTGCCCTCTCACCCCCGACGCTGCAGCCCCTGCCAGCCCAGCGTCTGCCCCAGCTCTGCCGGTGCCCCTCACTCCCGACCCGCAGCCCTGATAGACCGCGGTCCTGTCCCGCACAAGCCTGCCGGTGCCCCTCCACTCCAGACCGCACAGCCCCTGCTAGCCCAGCCCTGCCGGTGCCTCCTCACCCCCGACCTGCAGCCCCTGCCAGCCGCAGCGTCTGCTCCCAGCTCTGCCGAGTGCCACCTCACTCCCGACCCAGCCCCCTGCTAGCCGGCCTGTCCCCACAAGCCCTGCCGGTGCCCTGCACTCCCCGACCATCAGCCCCTGCTAGCACCAGCCCTGCCGAGTGGCCCTCTACCCCACGCCTGCAGCCTGCCCAGCCCACGCTCCGCCCAGCTCCTGCCGGTGGCCCCTCACTCCGACTCCGCAGCCCCCTGCTAGCCCGCCCCTGTCCCACAAGCCCTGCCGGTGCCCTCACTCACCGACCCACAGCCCCTAGCTAGCCCAGCCCTGCCGGTGCCCCTCACCCCCGACCTGCAGCCCCGTGCCAGCCCACAGCGTCTGCCCAGCTCTGGCCGGTGCCCCTCCACTCTCCGACCCAGCAGCCCCATGCTAGCCCCGGCCCTGTCACCCCGACAAGCCGCTGCCGGTGCCCTCACTCCCGACCCACAGCCCTGCTAGCACCAGCCCTCCGGTGCCTCTCACCTGACCCGCAGCCCTGCTAGCCCATTCCTGTCCCCCAAGACTCCTGCCAGGGCCCCTCACTACCCGACGGCCACAAGCCCCTGCTAGCCAGCCCTGCCGGTGCTCTACACCTGACCCCAGCAGCCTGCTAGCCCGGCCCTGTTCCCCGCAAGCCCTGCCGGGTGCCGACCTCACCCCGACCTGGCAGCCCCTGCTACCGGCGCCTGTCCCACAAGCCCTGCCTGTGCCTACTCACTCCGACCCGCAGCCCCAGGGACTCTGCACGTGAGCTGTGTCTGTGGTGTCGAGCGTCTGGCACCTAGACCGGGCCGGGTCAGCAGCGTAGCAGAACACTGACCACTATGGTAGGGGGGGGCGGGGGGAGAACGTGGGGCCTCTCTCCGTCTGTGGCAGGTGGGGGCTGAGGCCACTAGAGCTCTAGGCCCGACGGGGTGGGGGGGGTGACAGGGCCCTTGTGGCTCCACGCTGATGCAAGACAAACCTGCTGGCTTAGCACCTGCCGCAGAAGCGTTTCCTTTTGGCAACCACCATCCCGGCTCGCACTGCCCGGAGCCTGCAGCCCATCCGCCAGCGCCCAGGGCCCTGCGAGTCGAGAGTGAGGGGCACCGGCAGAGCTGGGCGGGAGGGGCAGGGGCTGGGCTGGCAGGGGTTGCGGGGTTCGGGAGTGAGGGGCACGGCAGAGGCTGAGGGGCAGGGCTGGGCTGCAGGGCTTGCGGGGTTGGGAGTGAGGGGCCACTGCAGGGCTGGGGGGGGCAGGCTGGGCTGGCAGGGGCCTGCGGGTCGGGAGTGGAGGGCAGCCGGCAGAGCTGTGGGGGCAGGCTGGGCTGGCAGGGGCTGCGGGTCGGGGGAGTGAGGGGCCCGGCAGAGCTGAGGGGGACAGGGCTGGACAGCAGGGCTGTGGATCAGGAGTGAGGGGTCACTGGCAGAGCTGGGGGGCAAGGGCTGGGCTGGCAAGGGGCGCCGGGTCGGGAGTGAGGGGCACCAGGGGGAATGGCGGGGGCAGGGCTGGGCTTGGCAGGGGCCTGCGGGTCGGAGTGAGGGGCACCAAGTGGGGATGGACAAGGACAGGGCTGGGCTGGCACCGGGGCTGCGGGTACGGAGAGTGAGGGGCATCCGGCAGTAGCTGGGGGGGCTGGGGCTGGCTGGCAGGCGGCTGCGGTCGGGAGTGTGGGCAACCGGGGGGCTGGGGGCAGGGCTTGGTGTCTCTGCATTAGACTCTGTTCTCAGCACATGAGACTTTGTTTCCGTGTGAACTGAGTTGCTCCAGGAAGCATCAAAATAAAAAATATTTCAATGGGGCAAAAGTCAAAGATCTCACGCTTGGGTGGGGGAGGGGCAGTTGGCCTAGACCCCAGGCCCCAGTGTCCACCCGGACTCCTTGGGTTCTATTCCCCGCTCATGGGAGAGGAAGTGGGTCCCGCGTTTTAAAGCAGGGAGAGGATGTCGGGCGCTTTCGTCGCCTCAGTTTCCCCCTGGGAGTGGGTCTGAGCAACTGTAGGAGGCCAGAGGGTTTGCCAGGAGGAAATGGATCAATCTCAGAGCCGGGGGGGGGGGGGAACGCCCGGGTAGCTCCGCTCGCAGGGTATATAAGGCGGCCAACACCCTTGGGGCTGCGAATCCCTCACAGACCAATGGGCCCCACCAGGCCTCCCCTGGCTGTCTCCTCCCTGGGCCCTGGCTAGCGCCTTCCGTCCCAACAGCCTGAGTCGGGGGGCCTGGCCCGCTAGGCGACTTCACTGACGCCGAGCATCACTGGAGCTGGGCGCCCTGGCAGGCCCGTGGCCTGGTTCCTGGAGAGGAACCTTCGCGCCACCCACGGGAGGCCCCCCATGGCCCCGGGACGCTGGAGAACATGGAGCCGCTCACGGCCAGTTGGGCTCTTCAAGGCCTATTTCCAGGTGAGGAGAGAACCAGGAGTCCCTGGCTCCGCAGCCCCCTGCTCTAACCCACCAGCCCCCACTGCCCTCAACAGAGCCAGGGAGAGAACCCAAAGGATCCTCTGGCTCCCAGCCCCCCTGCTCTGAACCAACTAGACCCACTCCCCCTCCCAGAGCCAGGAGAGGACCCAGGAGTCCTGGCTCCAGCCCCCCTGTCTAACCCAGCAAGCCACCCCTCCAGAGCTGGGCAGAGAACCCAGGGTCCTGGCATTCCAGCCCCCTCCTGCTCAATACACTAGACCCACTCCCCTCCAGAGCCAGGAGAGGAACCCCAGGAGTCCTGGCTCCCAGCCCCCTGTTCTAACCGCACAGCCCCTCCAGAGCTGGGCAGAGAACCCCAGGAGTCGCATGGCTCCCCAGCCCCCTCCCTGCTCTACCCCCAGCCCCCACTCCCGTCCCAGAGCTGGACAGAGAACCCAGAGTCCCTGGCCTCCCAGCCCCCCCTGCTCTACCCCCCAGCCCACCCTCCCAAGCCCGGGAGAGAACCCAGGAGTCCCGGGCTTCGCCGCCCCCTCCCTGCTCTGCACCACCTAGACCCCCCTGCAGAGCTGGGCAGAAGAATCCCAGGAAGTCCGGGCTCCCAGCCCCCGCTGCATAACCCACAAGCCCTACTCCCTCTCTCAGAGGCTGGACTAGAGAACGCCAGGAGTCGGGCTCCCAGCCACCCCTGTTCTGACCACACCAGCCCCCCCGCAGAGCGGCAAGAACCCAGGAGTCCGGGCTCCCAGCCCCCCTGCTCTGACCCAGCAGCCCCGAGCTGGGCCAGAGAAACCACCAGGAGCCGGGCTCCAGCTCCCCTGAGCCGTCTCTTGCAGCCGATGTCCTCCGCCGGGCCGCCTGGCGAGCCATCCAGGAAATCATCGCGGGGAACAACCAGGTGGAAGATTTTCCACCTGGACGACAGCAGCCTAACCAAACTTCCACTGCGAGGAGATCGCCAGAGGTGGGGGCAGGCCGGGGGTGGGGGGATCGGGGGCGCCTGCACTTCGGGAGCTGGGCAGGGGTTTGGGGAGGTCTGGGGCTGCAGGGGGATTGGGGTCCTCAGGGGATCACGGCGCAGGTGGGGGGTTGAGGAGTCCGGGGGGCTGCAGGGGACCGGCGCCAGGTGGTGGTTGAGGGGTTCGGGGGCCTCAGGGGGACCTCGGCTGCAGGTGGGGGGTTGAGGGATCGGGGGGCTCAGGGGGCACCCGCTGCAGGCGCGGGGCTGGGGCATTCGGGTTTCTCGGGGGGCACTCGCTGCAGGTGGGGGTTGAAGGGGTTCGGGGGCTTCAGGGGACACCCGGACTGCAAGTGGGGGGTTGAGGGGATCGGGGCTCAAGGGGGCACCAAGGCTGCAGGTGGGGGATTGAGGGGTTTCAGGGGCTCAGGGGGCACCAGGATGCAGAGCGGGGGGTTCAGGGGGTTGGGGCACCCGGCTGCAGTGGGGGTGGGGGTTCGGGGGCTTGGGGGTTCTCCGGGGCATCTGGTGCAGGCAGGGGATTCGGGGGGCCTTGGGGGGGTACCGCAAGCCTGCAAGGCAGGAGGGTTCAGGGGGTTGGGGGTACGTGGCTGCGGGTGGGGGGAGCTGGGGATTCGGGGTTTTCTCGAGGCACCCAGCTGCAGGCAGCGGGTCCAGAGGGTGGGGGCATCTAGCTGCAGGTGGGGGGCTTGGGGGATTCAGGGGGGCTCGGGGGCACCCTGCTGCAGGGTGGGGGATTAGGAGCCTCGGGGGGCACCCAGCTGCAGGCGGGAGGGCTCAGGGGGAATTGGGGACACCACCTGAGGTGGGGGGAGCTGGGGGATTCAGGGATCATGGGGGGCACCCAGCTGCAGGCAGGGGTTCAGGGGTTTGGGGGCACCCGGCTGCAGTGGGGATTGGGGGGTTGGAAGCGCCAACTTCAGGTGGGGTTTGGGGGATTCGGGTTATTGGGGGGCACCTTGGCTGCAGGTGGGGGGGGGGCTGAGGGATTTCCAGGGAATCTCAGGGCACCTCAGACTGCAGGCAGGGGGTTCAGGGGTTGGGCACCCGGTGCAGGTGGGGGGTTTGGGGGATTCGGGGTTCCGGGGGGCACCCGGCTGGCAGGCGGGAAGGCTGGGAGATTCGGGGGGCCGGGGGGCACCCGGCTGCAGGCGGGCAGGAGCTGGGCGATTCGGGGCTCGGGGGGCACCCGCTGCAGGCCGGGAGGGCTGGGGGATTCGGGGGGCTTCGGTTGGGCCCGGCTGCAGGTTTGGGGGTTGGGGCCTTCGGGTCTCCGGGGGGTCACTCGGCGCAGGTGGGGGGTGAGGGTTCGGGGCCTCAGGTGGTGTTGTGCTGGGACACCCGGCTGCAAGTGGGGGTTGAGGGGATCGGGGGCTCAGGGGGCACAGGCTGGCAGGCGGGGGTTCCAGGGGGGTTGGGGCAACCGGCTGCAGGTTGGGGGGTTGGGGTTCGGGGTCCTGGGGGGCACCCGGCTGAGGACCCGGCGCAGCTCCCACAGGACCCCGGCGCTGGCTTGCAAGGGGCGGACCCGGCTGCGGCGCTGCGGGACGCGGCGTGGGGGCGCTGGGGGGCGCCGGGACACTGTGCTGGGGCTGGAGTCGGCCCGGGTCAAGCGCCGGGAAGCCCTGCA
>NC_133780.1:1552176-1561494 GCF_003597395.2 Chelonoidis abingdonii | reverse complement strand
CCCATGGGCCCATCTATCCCGGTATCCAGGCCCCTCCTGCCCCCAGATCAAACCTATGGGCTCATCTACCCCAGTATCCCTCCTTCTCTCTGCCCCACAATCACACCCACAGGCCCATCTATCTCAGTATCTTGCCTCCTTCCTGTCCCCACAGTTAGTCCATGGGCCCATCTCCCCCATTATCGCCTCCTTCCTGCCCCCCAGGCCAGCCCCACTGACCCCTCCAGCCCACACTCCCAGCCTCCCCCCTCTGCTCAGAGCAATGGGCTCATTTAAGCCAGCCTCCCGCCTTCCCTCCCCAGGTCCACCTCCTCGGACACCGCCAGCCGGGGCAGCGAGACGGTGGAGCTGCGGCCCCCTGGCAAGGCGAAGGCGGCCCGCCACAAGCGCCTCTCCAACCTGTTCCACCGCAGCACCAGCAGTGGGGCAGGCGTGGGGGGCGGGCGCTGGGGCAGCGAGAAGAAGCTGGCAGATCTCATCGACCCAGTGCCCGAGGACCTGGTGGAGCTGTCCAGCCAGCCTCAGCTGCCGGGCATCCTGAAGATCTTCGGGGGAGCCATCTCCCGGGGGGCCAACTACAAGAGCGTGCTGGCCACGCCGCGCTCCACGGCGCGCCAGCTGGTGCGGGAGGCGCTGGAGCGCTACGGGGTGGCGCCGGAGGAGGAGGAGGGGGGCTACGTGCTGTGTGACGTGGTGGGCCGCTTCGAGGGGCCTGGCGGGGCCTGGCAGGCCGAGCACCTGCGCCCCGTGGGTGACACTGAGCGGCCACTGGTGCTGCAGGACGTATGGAAGCCCAAGGCCGGCCTGTCGCGGCGCTTCGAGGTGCGGCGGCGGCGCGAGGTGGAGAGGGTTGGCGAGGCCGAGGATAACGAGACGGCGGGTGAGGCTGCGGTGGGGGCTGCCCTCATCCCCTGGGCATGCCTGGCCGGGAGTCATGAGCCCCCTGGGCATGCCAGGCTGGGAGTCACGGGATCCCAGGGCATGCTAGGCTGGGAGCCACGGGACCCCTGGGTCATCCCAGGCTAGGAGCCACAGGACCCCTGGGCATGCCAGGCTGGAAGCCGTGGGACCCCTGGGTCATCCCAGGTCGGGAGCCACAGGCCCCCTGTCATCTCCCAGCCAGAAACTACAGGATCCCCCAGTCATCTTCCATCTCAGAGACATGCCCCCTCATCTTCCCACAGCCAGGAGCCACAGGACCCTCTGTCATCCCCAAGTTCGGAGCCATGGGGCCCCCCAGTTATGTCCTGCCTTGGAGCTACAGGCCCCAGGTTGTCCCTGGGGGTGGTGAGTCGGGCTGGGGATCCCTGAAACCCCCAGAGTGGGGAGCCGGGCAGCCCCCTCTGAGGCTCCCCCTTCTCACCCCCCAGGTATCAACGCCCAGGCACGGCGGCTGCAGAAAAGCCGCTCACGGGCGGCCTCAGGGGGCCCGGCCCCCAAGGAGCGGGCCGACAACCTGTCCCTGCGCCGCAGCATCAGCGACATGAACCTGAGCGCCCGCAAGCGGCGCGAGCGCAAGGCTGTGCTGAGCGTGGCGGGCACCGAGGTGGGGGCAGCCGGCGAGGAGCAGGAGGGGGAGGTGGCCCTGGCCCAGGAGGCAGAGCCGGCGGATGGGGGCGCCAAGTCCGGGGAGGCCGAGGACTCGGCGGACGGGGCCAACCTGGAGCAGCTGTCTCAGTGCCTGATCCAGCCCCCCACCCAGCACCCCTACTTCCTGCTGCTGCTCAGCTGCGACAAGCAGGTAGGGGATTGGGCTCTGGGGCACTGGGCTGCCGGGAGCGGGGCAGGGGATCAGCAGGGGGTGCTGGGCTGGGGGGGCAGAAGAGGGTGTCATGGACTCACAGATGGTGCCCACTCGTGGCCCCGTGCGATCCATGGGGGGAACCTCCTTCAAAGCAACAGCCCTTCTTGGGGGGCCTCTGTCTCTCGGGGTCAGGCCCCGCACCTGCTGGAGCCGCACCTCTCTGAGCATCAGCACGTCTGTCTGTGCCATGGGCCCCTCAGGGGGTCCCCTTGCTCTGGGCCCCCCAGGCCTCCAGCCCCGAAGGGGACGATGCCCCCCGCTCCCCAGTGTAACACAGGAGGGTTGTTGAGCGTTGGACCCAGCACAGGAAACTCTCCGGGCTCAGGCCTGGCCTCCCCCAGCCCAGCACCTCCCAGGCCCCTGCAGCCAGGGGGGCTCTGCCTGCTCCCCCTCCAGCCCCAAGCCCCCCTGCTCCCAGCTGGGCCTCCAATCCCCCGGCCCCGAGCCCCCCTGCTCCCAGCTGGGCCTCCGATCCCCCAGCCCCGGACCCCCCTCTGTCCACTGGCTTCTCTCCAGGGAAACAGGGTCGTAAACCGGGTCCCCTGGTCCCCTCCCCTCTCCGCCCCCCTCGGGCTGGAGCCGGCTGGTCAGGACACCGGGGTCCCCTCCCCGCAGCCCATTGTCCCCCACTGGCCAGACCCGGCTGCGACTCCTGAGCCGGGTCTCCGGGTCCCCGGGTCACTGGGGTCTCCATCCTCCAGGCCAGCGGCCGGGGTCCCGAGTCCCTCTCCGGTCCCCTGTCCCAGCGAACCCCCCTCCCCTCCCCTTGTTAACCAGTAACACCTGGGGACACTGAGTCCCCCTCCCTCTGCATGCGACCCCCTGGGAAACACAGAAACCACCAGAAAACCCCCCACTTCGTCACAGGGGGGCAGCAGGGGGAGCAGGCTGGGGGGAGCAGGGGGGTCAGTGGGGCGCTGGGCCCCCTGAGCGTAATGTCCCATCTCTCCAGCAGGAGGCACTGGGCTGGGGGCAATGGGGGCTCAGTGCAGCGCTGGGCCCCCCAGGGTAACGCCCTGTCTCTCTGGCCAGGGGCACTGGGCTGGGGGGGCAGCAGGGGGGCAGTGGGGCACTGGGCCCCACAGCATAACGCCCCATCTCTCCAGCAGGGGGCGCTGGGCTGGAGGCAGCAGGGGGGCAGAAGGGGGCACTGGGGACAGCAGGGGGTGTCAGTGGGGCGCTGGGCCCCCCAGCATAACACCCCATCTCTCCGGCAGGGGCCACTATCTCTGCCAGGGGAACGTGCTGGTGGGCGACATGGTCACCAGTGGGTACAAGCTGTCGGGCACCTGCCGGAGCAAACCCCGGGGTGAGCAGAGCCCCCCATACCCCCTGCCCATCCCCCCACTGCTCCCCTCCCCCCACCGTTCTTCTCCCATCTTGCCCTTCCCCCACTCTGGGGGGTCTCTGACCCCCCAGGTGGTGGTTGGGTTTGTGGGGCCTGGGCCAGACCAATGTGGCCCCTCCACTCCCCTTCTACCTGCAGTCTGCCCCCGGTGCTGCTGCTGGGGACATGTCGCTCCGATCCGGCAGCTCAAGCCCGATGCCCTTATGTTTTGTGTTCTGGTGGTGGTGGGCAGGTGGTCGGGGACCTATTCGAAGCCCTCAGTGTGGCAGGGCCTGGCACAGGCCTCGTTGGCCCAGGTGCTAGTCTCCACGTGCTGCTCTCCAGCCCCGATCTCTCGTGCGTTCCTCCCCAGAGGGCGGGGCAGGCCTGCGTTCGATGGTACTTGCTCCCGTGTTTGTAACGTCATTTTTCCCCCGTTTGTCCCCAGGATTTTTGTGATCTATATGTGATGACTCGTGCGCTCGCCGGCATGTCTTCTGGGTGCGCCGCCCCAGTCCCGTACACGAGGGGGCTTACGTGGACACCTTCCTCTGCGCCCCGGGACATCCTTGCACCCGCCATCTGCGCGTGTGGGAGGCAGAGCCGGCCCCGGGGCCGGCCTTGGTGTGCGGCCCTTATCGGGGGGCGGCCGTCACCCCTCAATGGGGGAGCCCTGGGTGCGCGAGGGCGGCAGCTGCACGAGCCCCGGGGACCTGCTGGGGCTGGGCACAGCACTTCTCTTCATGTACATTTTAAGACCCCGGACCCCCAGCCGGCCGGCGGGACCTGGCTGCCCAGCCCTGGGTCTCGCCTGGGCTGGCGGGTGCCTTCGTGCCAGGCCCTTGCGGGCGCTCCCTCCAGGAGAGGCAGGATGCCTTCCATGGCCTACGTGGAAGCCGGGAGCCCGAGCTGCGCTAATCGGCCTCTAGAGGAGAGGAGGCACTGCTGAGGGACGATCGTGTCCGGTCCTCCAGGGGGCCACCACCTTCAAACCTGGCCCCGGCTTTCCATTCCTGGGCCCTGTTGCCTGATCGGCATCTCCACCCGCGTGGCTGGAAGTCCCCAGCACTTCCCCCGCCTGGTGCCAGGATGGCCCAGACTTGATACAAGGAGCCCGTCTGGGTCACGAGAGGGGGGTGGATAGGGGGATTTCGGGGTCTGGAGAGCAAGCAGTGGTGGACTAGCCACTGGGCCAACGAGGCCCTGTGCCCCAGGCCCCTGCCAACTGGGGGGGCCTTCGGAAAAATGGGTCCCCGACCCACTGCCCACACCACCCAGCAATTCCTACCAGTAAGGGCATCGTGGGCTTGGAGTGCCGGATGGAGGACGTACCCATATCCCAGCAGCAGCACACGGGGGCAGACTGCAGGTAGAAGGGGAGTGGAGGGGCCCCCATTTTTTTGGTCTGGCCCAGGCCCCACAAAACCCAATCCCACCCTGGGGGGTCAGAGACCCTCCCCAGAGTGGGGGGAAGGGCAAGAGGGAAGAACGGCTGCAGGGCCCCCTGTGTATCCCAGGGTGGGGGCAGGGCTGGGGGTGGGTGGCCTTGTGTACCGGGGGGCAGGGCTGGGGGAATGTGACAGGAGCCCCAAGGCCCGTGCTGGATCAGCTTTCTTCCCTGCCAGGAGAAGATCAAGGAAGTCGGGGACCGGCAGCCGGAGAAGTGAGTGAGACCCCGGGACCCCGGCCACACCCCACCCTGGGCGTGGGGGCTACCTGTCTCGCCCCCCTCTGCAGCAGTGGGCAGGGTAGGGGGAGCTCTGTCCTCAGACTCCAGCCCCACGCCAGAGGGGATGTATCTTAGTGCCAGGCAAGGGGTCCCGATATACCCAGCCCCTGCACCCACCCAAGAGGGGTCATGTCCCAGTGCCTGGTGAGGGGTCCCCATATACCCAGCCCCCGCGCCACCCCAGAATGGTCACATCCCAGCATTGAGTGAGGGGTCCCTGTATACCCAGCCCCTGTACCTACCCCAGAGGGGCCATGTCCCTGCGCCAGGCGAGGGGTCCCCATATACCCAGCCCCTGCACCTACCCCAGAGGGGCCATGTCCCTGCGCCAGGCGAGGGGTCCCCATATACCCAGCCCCCGCACACACCCTAGAGGGGCCGTGTCCCAGTGCCCGGCGAGGGGTCCCCATATACCCAGCCCCTGCATACACCCCAGAGGGGCCAGGTCCCAGCGCCAGGTGAGGGGTCCCTGTATACCCAGCCCCTGCACCCACCCCAGAGGGGCAGTTAACCCCTTCAGAGCTGAGTATGTCTCATTGGAAGCTGCTAAGCACTCGACGGGGTCCCAAAGGGTCTGGGGAGGGGCGAGGGTGTCCCAGCAGCTCCGATGATCCCCCAGTCGCTCCCCCCACCCCTCTCTCCCTTCCAGCCAGCAGGACAAGGGCCAGGTGGGGGTGCTCAGCATCGAAGAGGTGGCGGCCGACTTGCGCCCCCTGATGCTCTGGATGGCCAACGCCATGGAGCTGCTCAACCTGGTCCAGAAGAAAGTGCTGGACATGGAGAAAGAACTCGACCTGGAGGGTGAGCAGGATGCCTGGGCTGAAAGGGGAGTGGGGGCTAGTGGTTAGAGCAGCGGGGGCTGGGAGCCAGGATGCCTGGGTTCTCTCCCCCGTAGAGGATGGTGGGGTGAATCCCACAGGGATGGGCTGAGCTCGGCAGTGAGCGCAGCTCACAGAGCCCCACAGCCGACCCCCTTTGTCCTCGCCAGGAAGTTCCCATGATGCTTTGCTGTCCAGCGACCTGGAGACCTGCGACGAGGCCATGGCGGTGCTGGACGAGGTCATCATGTCCACGTTCCAGCAGTCCGTGTATTACCTGACCAAGGTGAGCGCAGCGCCCCCTAGTGCTGCCCTAGGGCATGGAATCATGGAATCGTAGATTATTAGGGTTGGAGGGGACCTCAAGAGATCATCTAGTCCAGGCCCCACGTTGGGGACCCCTGATCTAGTCCAGCCCCCTGCTCAAAGCAGAACCAATACCCAAATCCCAAATCCCTAAATCCCAAATCCCAAATCCCTAAATGACCCCCTCAAGGATTGAATTCACAACCGTGGGTTTAGCAGGCCAATGCTTGAATCACTGAGCTATCCCTCCCCCCGCTGAGCCCCCCGCTCCCTGCAGCCCAGTGCCCCCAGGTGCTGCCCTAAGGCATCGGGGCCCACACTGCCTGGCCAGGGAGAGCCCCCTGCTGAGCCCCCCACTCCCTGCAGCCCAGCGCCCCCTAGTGCTGCCCTAGGGCATCNCCAGATCAGAGCCGGCACCCCCCAGTCCCTGCCCCATTCCTAGCCCCCCAGAGTCAACCAGTCCCTGCCCTGGGGCCAGATCAGAGCCGGCACCCCTAAGCCCCCCACTGCCTCAAGCCTCCCAAATCCCATCCCCAACTTCCCCCCAGGCTGGACCCCCAGAACCCCCCACTGCCGCCTGACCCCCCAGCCTCGTCCCATCCCATCAGCTGAGATCTACCCCCAACCCCAGTTCCCAGGCCAGCCCCATGCCCCCCCGGGACGAGCCCCGGCCCCCACCTCACCTCTGTCCCTGCCCCCCACCTGCCAGCTCGAAAATCTTCCTCTTCTCGGACGCGGGGGCCAAGGACGAGGCTCGGCTGGAGCAGGTCAAGGTCCTGGTGGAATCGACCCGCAGCCAAGTCAACGCCCTCCTGACGGGGTATTGCGCCCCCTACGGCGCCCGGGGTGAGCGGGGCAAGCGGGGGCGGGGCCAGGACCCCCGGGGGCACCGGCTCCCACCTGGCCCCAGGGCAGGGACTGGCTGACTCGGGGGGGTGGGAATGGGGCATAGGGCCTGTCCCCTCTAAGGGGCGCCGGCTCCCACCTGGCCCCAGGGCAGGGACTGGCTGGCTCATGGGGGTGGGGAATGGGGCAGGGACTGGGGGGTGCCGGCTCTGATCTGGCCCCAGGGCAGGGACTGGTTGACTCTGGGGGGCTAGGAATGGGGCAGGGACTGGGGGGTGCCGGCTCTGATCTGGTCCCAGGACGGGGACTGGCTGGCTCAGGGGGGCAGGAATGGGGCAGGGGCCTGTCCCCTCTGGGGGCACCGGCTCCCATCCGGCCACAGGGCAGGGACTGGCTGGCTCATGGGGGTGGGGAATGGGGCAGGGACTGGGGGGTGCCGGCTCTGATCTGGCCCCAGGGCGGGGACTGGTTGGCTCTGTGGGGCTGGGAATGGGGGCTGGGGCCTTTCACCCTTGTTTTCTCCCCCACCCCCAGCCGTGAATGTCTTTGAGGAGCTGGCGGCCTTCTCGGGGGGCTACTACGTGCTGACGTCGAAGACCCAGCTCTCGGGGGTGCTGGGGGTCATGGAGCTGGCCCTCAATGCGGCCCCTGTCACGCTGACCCGGGGCCGGCTGCTCGGCTCCCGCTTCCCCTTCCCCGTGGACGACGCCCTGAGCGAGCTCTCGGTGTCCGTGCGCAGCCTGGGTGGCAGCGGCTTCACCGTCTCCCTCCTGCAGCCCTCAGGTAGGGGGCGCTCTCCCTCCCACCCGCCACCAGCCCCCCGCGCCCTGGGCTGCCCTTCTGCAGGGTTGTTATAGGTGGCTGTTTTCTGGCCCCCGCGCCCCACACCAGAGGTGGCTGCATTTCTGCACTGGGCCATGGGTCACTGTATAACCAGCCCCCGCGCCCCACACCAGAGGTGGCTGCATTTCTACACCAGGCGATGGGTCGCTGTGTAACCAGCCCCCACGCCCCACCCCAGAGGTGGCTGCATTTCCGCACCAGGCCATGGGTCACTGTATAACCAGCCCCCGCGCCCCACCCCAGAACCAGCCGCACCTCAGGCCCTGGATAACCAGCCCCACCTCAGACGGGGCCATGGCTCAGCGCTGGGTGAGGGAGCCGGGTCTCAGTGCCCCCAGTGCCCTGTCGCCCCCCCCGCAGGCGGGTCGCCGGCCGGCGTGGAGCCGGTGATTGACACGGCCCTGCACAAGGTGCTAAAACTGCGGCGGGTGGAGGCCGTGGGGACCTGGACGGTGGTGCTGACCCCCAGTGGCAGCTACGAGGTGGAGATCGGGGGCAAGAGCCTGCTGGACGTGACCCTGCAGATCCTGGAGCAACGTCAGGACCTGCTGCTGCCCATCCAGGGCCGGCCCGTGCGAGGTAATGCTCATGCGAGGTAACGCCCGTGCGAGGTAATGCCCGGAGAAGGTAACGCCCGTGCCAGGTAATGCCTGTGCCAGCTAACGTCCAGGGGAGGTAATGCCCGTGCCAGGTAATGCCCAGGGGAGGTAACATCTGTGCAAGGTAACGCCCAGGGAGGTAATGCCTGTGCCAGGTAATGCCCGGGGGAGGTAATGCCCATGGGAAGTAACGCCCGTGTGAGGTAATGCCCATGGGAAGTAACGCCCATGTGAGGTAATGCCTGTGCCAGGTAATGCCCAGGGGAGGTCACATCTGTGCGAGGTAACACCCATGCGAGGTAACGCCCAGAGAAGGTAACACCCGTGCGAGGTAATGCCTGTGCCAGGTAACACCCGGTGGAGGTAACGCTCGTGCCAGGTAACACCCAGGCCAGGTAATGCCCAAGGGAGGTAACATCTGTGCAAGGTAACGCCTGTGCAAGGTAATGCCCATAGGAGGTAACACCCGTGCTAGGTAATGCCTGTGCGAAGTAACGCCCAAGTGAGGTAACGCCAAGGGGAGGTAACGCCCAGGGGAGGTAACGCCCGTGCCAGGTAACGCCCAGGGGGTGCCGGGGGAGCTCTGGTGACTCCCGTCTCTCTGTCCCCCCCACAGGGGCGAATTACACCGTCTCAGCCCGGCTGCTGGGGGAGGCCCGCGGCGCCCGGCTTGTCCGGCTCCTGGCCCTGGATGGCGCCAGCGGCCTGGTGGGCACCGCGTCGCTGAACCAGAGCACGGACGCCAGCGGGAACCTGCTGGCCCTGGCGCCCATCAGCTTCCAGCTGCCGGTAGGGACCCTCCCCGGGGCGCCCCGATGTCCCCCCCCGCCAAGCCGGGCCCCCCCTTCAGCTCTGTTCTCCGCCCCCCACAGGCCACGGTGCTGGGCGTGGAGGGGCTGACGGGCGCCGGGCTTCCCTTCACCCGCCTCCGCCCCGACCCCCTGGCCACCGAGTCGGTGCAGGTCCGGGCTCTGGAAGGGCAGAACGGTGAGTGTCCCGGGGGGGCTAATCCCACCCCACCCCCTTCCGCCATCCTGCCCCCCCGC
>NC_133780.1:1545209-1551927 GCF_003597395.2 Chelonoidis abingdonii | reverse complement strand
GGCCCCCCCAGGCACGCTGCTGCCGGGCACGGTGACGCGGCTGGCGGTGCTGGTGGTGAATGACGGGGCCGAGGCCACATACACCTTCTCGGTGACCGACGAGCTGGGGCTGCTGCAAGGATACGACCCCCCCGGGGGGCACCTGGGGCCCGGCGCCAGCGTCGTCCTCAGCGGGACCTTCGCCGCCCCCGCCAGCCACGCCGGCTTCTCCTCCAGGTGAGGACCCCAAGCCCCTCGCGGGGCCGGGACGGGGGCTGGGCCAGGGGTGCGGGATCCCCCAAGTCCCTTGCGGGGCTGGGACGGGGGCTGGGCCAGGGGTGCGGGATCCCCAAATCCCTCGCGGGGCTGGGACAGGGGTGCGGGATCCCCCAAGCCCCTCGCAGGGCTGGGCTGGGACCCGGGGGAATCTCGCCCATTTGGAGAGGCCGAAAAGCAAGATTTTGACACGTTTTGGGGACATTTGGGGGGCATTCTGGGCAATCTGCAGACGGTAAAAGGGGAAAGAAATTCGACTGGCCCAGTGTGGCCATGAGCAGGGGGAAGTTCAGGAGAAATCTGAGCTGAAATTGGCCCCAAAAGAGAAAAACAATTTTCACTGACCTTGGGGGGCAGGGAACGAAAATCCAAAGGGACTTCTGGTGTTAAGGCCAAAAGGTTTTAAAAAATCAAGGCAGATTTTTGGGGGGCTCAGAAACGTTCAGCTCAAATCTTGGCTGCTGTTTGAAATCGCCAGGAAACGTGTGGCCGGAATCCCAGCCGTGGCAACGGAAACGTTCAGCGCCATTTGGAAAATCTGGACCATTTTGGCGCCGGCGTTGCAGGGTTGCCAAGGCCACCGGCCCGTTCCGCCGCGTGTCGTGGACGAATGGGAGGGAGGCTGCGGGAAAGTCGCACTGATTTTTCAGGGGGGTCAAAATTTCCACTACACTTTTTGAGGCAACTTTTTACAATTTCAGCATTAAAATTTAAATGTTAAAATGTTCTGCCAAAGTCAAAATTCCAGCTACAAGTTTAGGTGAATTAAAAAATATTCAGCTCCTAACTTTGTAGAATTTTTATAAACCAGCTACATTTGGGGGAGGGGGGATTTCCACTCAACGTTTTTCAAACCAAATGTGTCACTTTTCTGGGAGAATTTGAACCGTTGAAATTCCAAGGAAAAAATGTTCCTGAAATTCCAAACATTTCCCCCTGGAACTTTTTGCAAAATTAAAAGAAATTTCAAAAGAAAAGAAAAGAACTACAATTTTGGATGCTGTCCCAGACGTTTCAACAATTCTTTGATTGAATTCCAAAAAACATCAACTAAAATTTTCCATTAAATTTCAGCTGAAACATTCAGCCATTGGTCAGCTGAAATTGTTGATGAAATTCAGCCCAGGTCCACAACAGCTTTGACTGAAACCCCAAACATTTCAATTGCCAGAAATGCCACCTGCAAACGTTCGGTGCCATTTGCTCAAAAACGTTCTGTGAAATTTAAAATTTCAGCCGCCATTTTTGACAACGTTCAGTTTTCAGCAACATCGTCAGCTTTGCAACCGAAACACTGGGACTGAAATTTGCAACGGAATTTCAAAATTTCATAAAATGCCTCCCCCAAAAAAACCCAGATCCACAAACGGGGAATGTCCAGAAAACTTCATTTGAAGGATGTCCCCCTTTTGGCTTTCTCAGAATTAGATTTTTTTCATCCCAACTTCAATGCAGCTCTAATTACGAGGATCCATAATTATTAATCACCGTTATTAATGGGAGTTTTCGGCAGCCGCAGTGTTTCACGTAACACCCAGCTCGGGCACAATCTTCTAACCCAAACACACCCCCTGCCTCTCCCCAGCATTGCGACATTTATGGCGCAAAGTTCGTCAGCTCATAATTATGTGAAAATCCCCATCATGGTGGTGCCAGAAGACGCTGTGGTGAGTTGGCTTCAGAGCCAGCCCGCGCTCTCTCTTCCTACGGCGCTGCATTGGGTCGCTGGCGTCTCCCGCTCGTCGCTTGCCAATGATCGACTATCACTTGCCAATGATCGACTATCACTTGCCAATGATCAATGGTCTCTAAATGATCGCTCCCTGGCCAATCACACGTCACTGCCAATGACAAGTGATGATCCTTAGCGATGGCTAATGGACGGCTGGTTATCTCGCATTAATCGGCGATTGTGAACTATTAGCTGATTGGTGCCACGTATCGATCACTGGCCCTCGGCTCCTGCTCACTGATTTCCAAGTATTGATTACGAGTTGCCGCAGTTAACGCCAGATTCTCCTCCCGCCGGCGGCCGGTTGATTGTTGACGTCGGCTCCGCTGACTTTCCCGGCTGGCTGCTCTGACTCCTGTACTGTATTTCGGGGCTGGCTGATTATTGGTTATTGACCCCCAGTTACTGGCGGCTGATTCGCAGTCCCCGATCTCTCCACAGCGAGGCCTCCCCCCAGGTCTCGAGGGCTACCTGGGTCCCTCCCTGGCTGAAGTGCAGTGATCACTGATCTCCATTCCGGCCCTTCGGGTGCTGAGGGCGGATTTCTGTCCCCTCCCGGCAGGTGACAGACGAGAACCCACCGACCCACCGGCTGCTGGAGCTCTCCATGCCCTGCGCGGGCAGCATCCAGCACGACCCCGACTGCGCCCGGCACGTCTGGACCATGAGATTTCACGCGGTCGATGCCGAGAGTCTGGTCACAGTCCGGGTCGGTGCCAACCCCTCCGGCCTGAGCTGCCGCCTGCGGGGCCCCAGCCCGGACGAGGGCCTCGTGTGTGACTATCGGTGGGTAATGGGCCCGGTGCCCCTCACTCCCGACCTGCAGCCCCTTGGCTCCCCCGCAGCTCTGCCGGTGCCCCTCACTCCCGACCCGCAGCCCCCTCTTCCCCCCAAGTTCTTCCGGTGCCCCTCACTCCCGACCTGCAGCCCCCTCGGCTCCCCCGCAGCTCTGCCGGTGCCCCTCACTCCCGACCCGCAGCCCCCTCTTCCCCCCAAGTTCTTCCGGTGCCCCTCACTCCCGACCTGCAGCCCCCTCGGCTCCCCCGCAGCTCTGCCGGTGCCCCTCACTCCCAACCCGCAGCCCCCTCTTCCCCCCAAGTTCTTCCGGTGCCCCTCACTCCCGACCTGCAGCCCCCTCGGCTCCCCCGCAGCTCTGCTGGTGCCCCTCACTCCCGACCCGCAGCCCCCTCGTCTCCCCCCAGCTCTGCCAGTGCCCCTCACTCCTGACCTGCAGCCCCCTCGGCTCCCCCCAGCTCTGCCAGTGCCCCTCACTCCTGAACCGCAGCCCCCTCGTCCCCTCCAGCTCTGCCGGTGCCCCTCACTCCTGAACCGCAGCCCCCTTGTCCCCCCCAGCTCTGCCAGTGCCCCTCACTCTTGACCCGCAGCCCCTGCTTATCTGTCCTGTCTCTGTTGCCCGACACAGCTGGACGTGCTGCTCCCCGTACGCGGAGGTGCTGGTCAGCGATGGGAACGGAAACACAGACGCCTTCACTGTGGACTATCGGACACCCGGCTCCAGCGCAGCATGGTAAACCCCCCACCCCCCCACAGGCCTAGCCGGGAGCAAGGGTGAGGCCCGGACACCTGGGTTCTCTCCTGGCTCTGGGAGGGGAGTGGGGCCTGGTGGTTAGAGCAGGGGAGGCTGGGAGCCAGGACACCTGAGTTCTCTCCTGGCTCAGGGATGGGAGTGGGGTCCATTGGTTAGAGCAGTGGGCCTCAAAGCCCGGACTCCTGGGTTCTCATCCTTAATGTGACTCTCTTTTTCCCCACAGGTGAGTGGGGGTCCTGTGCTCACCCCACGGCTCAGCAGGAGAGGGGAACCCCCAGTTCCCACCAAGCGACCCAAATGGTCCCCTGTAAACGTCACTGATGCAGCAAAGGGTATGCGGGGGCTTTAAGCTTTCAATAAACACAGGCGCCCAGCAAGTCGAGACGTCTCTGTGATCATTTCATCGCCCTGGAGCCCTGATGGGCTGGGTGGGGAACCCTGGGCCGGCGCTGGGACGCGGCCCCACTGCGGGGGCGCGAAGGGGCAGGTTATAGGGGGATCCCTCGCTAAGCAGCGAGACCTAGCCCCGCTCTGGGGGGGAACAGAGGCTGGTTACCCGGAGACCCCTTGCCCGGCTCTCAGATGCGGCTGGCTCTGGGGTGGGGGACTGGGGAACCACCAAATGGAACAAAAAGTCTGGGACCAGACTGGGGTCTCTGGGCTGGCACCGACTGGCAGGGTAGAGCGCCCCCTGCTGCCCCCCTGCAGCCCTGCCCCCCCAGCACAGTGACACCCCCTCCCCCTCGGAGTCAACGGCTCCTTGAGGCAGCAGAAGGGGAAGTGGCCGGTTCTTATAAAGGCCGGGCCCCAGCTGCGGAAGGGGGAAGTGGCCTCGGGGCGTCGGCCCAGACTCTGGGGTCCAGCGCGGGAGGCAGAGACCGGAGCAGACATGAGCTCCCAGCAGAATCTACAAGGTACCATCCCAGACTCCTGCTCCAAAGCACCCCGGACGCCTGGGTCCCGTTCCCCATCCTGGTCTCCCTCCCTCAACCTCCTCGGACTCCTGGGTCCCCTTCTCCTGGGTCCTGTTCCCCATCCTGGTCTCCCCCACTTTCCACCCCGGACACCTGGGTCCCATTTCCCATCCTCATCTCCCTCCCCCAACCCCCTCGGACTCCTGGGTCCCCTTCCCCATACCCATCTCCAAGTCCACCCCACCTGCCTGGGTCCCGTTCACTATCCTCCTGCTCTCGACAGGACGGGCGCACTGCCAGGTCCCCTGGGAACGAGCGCCCTCCTGGACGCCTGGGTCCCATTATCTCGCTGTACAGGGGCTGGGAGCGCTGTAGGGCCCCCCACTCCCGGACGCGTGGGCAGGTGGGGGGAGGGGCGTTTCTTTCCCCGGGCTCAGGATCCTCCTGTCAGTTCCTCCTGCCAGGCTGGGAAAAGCAGCAAAAGCGAAACTGCCTCAAACTTACCCCAGCAAGGGGAAACCAGCCAGGCCGGAGAAAGAGGAAACCCAGAGCCTGAAAGCGGGGCTGCGGGTCGGGAGTGAGGGGCACCAGCAGGGCTGGGGGGGCATGGCTGGGCTAGCGGGGGCTGCGGGTCGGGAGTGAGGGGCACCGGCAGAGCTGGGGGGACCCCGGGGGGCTGCAGGTCTGGAATGAAGGGCACTGGCAGAGCTGGGGGGGGCAGGGCTGGGCTAGCGGGGGCTGCGGGTCAGGAGTGAGGGGCACCATTAACCCTTTGTTCCCCCCACGCCAGGGGGCAAGGCCTTCGGGGCACTGAAGGCCCAGCAGGAGGAGGTTCTGGACTCTCTCAATAAGGTAGAGGCCCCCCCCATGGGTCTGTGGGGGCCCCAGGGATGGGGGAAGGGAACAGGCCCCACAGGCCCCCCAGCCCATGTGTGTCAGACCCTGGATCACCCCCCAGCTTGCCATACCCAGGGGCGGAGCTACCTGTTGTCATGGTGTCACAGCCGGCTCATGATGTCACCATGGGGAGGGCAGTGATGTCACGGGGGGCGGGGATGTTACGAGGCTCCGGTGTCACTCACCACAGGCTGTGATGTCACTGGGACCTGTGATGTCATGTCCTGAGCCAGGCAGCCTCACACGCAAGCAGCTGGGAGGTTGCGCCCCCAAGTCATGATGTCACCTTGGTGCGTGATGATGTCACGCTCGGCACCCTCTGATGTCCTACACAGGGGGCTGTGATGTCATAAGGCTGGGAGGTCACCCACCCGGCCTTCTTGTGACATCACGCACCAGTCATTATGAGGTGATGGGGTGTGATGTCATAAGCCAGGGGTGATGTCAGCAGGCTCTGATGTCACACATGGATTCCTGTTATGTCACACTCAGACTCCTGTGATGTCAGGACTGTGAGGTCACCCGCAGAAAGTGGCGACGTCATGGCCAGGGCACTGATATCACCCACTGAAGTCCTCTGACCCCCCCAGGTCACTGTCCCCCAGCTCCACCCCCAATCCAGCCCTCCCTCCCCACCCAGTTCCACCCCCGGCCCAGCCCATCTCTCTGCCCCCAGGAATTTCTGGATGACCCCAAATACAGCACAGACGAAGACCTGCCAGAGAAGCTGGAGGCCTTCAAGAGTGAGTGATGCTCGAGGGGTGGAGCCAGAGGGGGCTCATTTGGGGTGGGGCCCAAGTCGCCTGAGGGCTGAGGGGGACACCAGGGGGTTGGTGATGGGGCAACGCCCCTGAGAGTGGGTGGAAGCGTGGGTCCCGAGTGCCTCTGTCTAATCCTCTTCTCTGTCCATCTGTCCTGCAGAGAAATACATGGAGTTCGACCTCAACGGGGAGGGGGACATCGGTGAGTTCCCGTGGGCAAGCATGTGTGTGTGCGAGCACGTGTGTGCGAAGTGCACATGTGCGAATGTGGATGTGTGTGAGCGTGTGTGTACGAACATGTGCGAGCATGTCTGTGTGAGCGTGTGCATGTGAACAAGTGCGAGCACGTGTGTGTGTGAGTGTGGGCATGTCCCCGCTGGCCCCCCTGACCTCTGCTCCCACCCAGACATCATGGCTCTGAAGCGGATGCTGGAGAAGTTGGGGGCGGCCAAGACCCACTTGGAGCTGAAGAAAATGATCACGGAGGTGACGGGTGGCCTGGGCGAGACCATCAGCTACCGGGACTTCGTCCGCATGATGCTGGGGAAGCGCTCGGCCATCTTCAAACTGTGAGCGCCCCTCACTCCCGACCCCCAGCCCCGTCCCTCCA
>NC_133780.1:1526222-1544786 GCF_003597395.2 Chelonoidis abingdonii | reverse complement strand
GCCAGCGCCCCTCACTCCCGACCCACAGCCCCCGGGACACCCTGTATAGCCCGCCTGGCCGGCACCCCACACTTCTGACCCGCAGCCCCCATCCCCCCTTTATCCCAAGACCGGACGGCACCCCTCATTCCCGACCCGCAGCCCCTGTATCCCCCACCCAGCCGGTGCCCCTCACTCCTGACCCACAGCACCTGGGTCCCCCTGTCGTTAACCCCGTCTCCGTCCCCTGTGCAGGATCCTGATGTACGAAGACAAAGCCAAGGAGAAGGAGGAGAAGCCGGCCGGCCCCCCTGCCAAGAGGGCCATCGCTGACCTCCCCTAGCTGCCCCCGGAGCCCTCTCTCCAGGGTGCTGTTGGGGGGCCCCAGGCAGGGAGCGTCTCCCCCCCTGCTCTGGGGTTCCCCTGGTTCATGGCACTGCTGGAAACCAAGCCACTAACAACGTCCGCGGGGGGGCTGCGGGGCGGTCCCCAGGGTGGGGGGCAGGGTTGGGAGGAGTGGGGGGCGGCCCCCAGGCTGGGGGGGTGCAGTTTTGCTGGACCCACTGGGATTCTGTTATTGTCAGACCTTATCACACCTCCCCCATGACTCCTGCCAACCCTGCAAAGGATTCTGGGATTGATAGACCTTGTCACACACCCTCCCCGCATGACATATGCTAAGCCTGCAAAGGATTCTGGGATTGACTCTCCCCCCCATGCCAGACTCACGCCAAACCCACAAAGGATTCTGGGCCAGCCAAGGTGGGAGAGGTTAAAGGTCGAGAGCCCCTTGGCACTCATGGGGTCGGCATCGGGGTGAAAGGTCAGAGGTCAAGGGGGTGACCCAAACATGCAGCACAGTCAATAAATGCATCTTAATGATCCTGCTAATGCGTGGTGGTTTCTAGGGGGGGGGTCACTGATCATGGGAGGAGCATGTGATGTCATCCCCAGCCAATCAGGAGCCTTCAGGCAGGCGCGACGGAGATAGAGGTCTCTGATTGGCCAGAGAGTGGGTGGGTTGGGCTTTTCTGCCCGGGGGGAGGATCCATTAGCAGTGGAGGTGGGAATGTCCCATTATAGAGGGGAAGTGGGGGTGTCTTCCAGTGGAATGGCCCATTATAGCCTGGGGGTGGGTGGGATGGAATGTGCCATTATAGAAGGGAGGGAGGTGTCTCCTGATGGAAAGGTCCATAATAGAACCGTCCCACAAGGGCTCCGTGCGCTGCCCTCGCCTGCAGGCACCACCCGCCGCAGCTCCCATTGGTCGGGAACGGGGACCTGTGGCCAATGGGAGCTTCAGGGGTGGTACCCGCAGGCTAGGGCAGCGCACAGCGGAGCTGCCACCCACCCCACCCCCAGGGGCCACTGCCAGACATGCTGACCACCTCTGGGAGAAGCGCGGGCCAGGGCAGGCAGGAAGCCTGCACCCTAAACCCCTCCTGCACCCCGCACCCCTGCCCTGACCCCTGGCCACACCCCTCCTGCACTCCAACCCCCAGCCCTGAGCCCCCTAACCTCCTTCCACACCCCTTCTGCACCCCAACCCCCTGTCCTGAGCCCCCTAACCTCTTTCCACACCCCTCCTGCACCCCAACCCCCTGCCCTGAGTCTCCTAACCTCTTTCCACACCCCTCCTGCACCCCAACCCCCAGCCCTGAGCCGCCTAACCTCCTTCCACACCCCTCCTGCACCCAAACCCCCAGGCCTGAACCCCCTAACCCCTTGCCACACCCTTCCTGCACCCCAACCCTCAGCCCTGAGCCTCCTCCTGCACCCCCCACCTCACACCACACCCCGCACCTCAACCCTCTGGCCCTGCCCTACATTCATGGCCCTGCATGCAATTTCCCCACCCAGATGTGTCCCTCGGGCTAAAAAGTTTGCCCACCCCTGATCTAGAGCATCCCTGACAGGGGTTTCTCCAACCTGCTCTTAAAAGTCCCCAGTGATGGAGATTCCACAACCTCCCTCTGCAATTTGTTCCAGCATTAACCACCCTGACAGTTGGGAAGTTTTTCCTAAAGTCCAACCTAAACCTCCTCTCTGCAATTTAAGCCCATTTCTTCTTGTGCCTTCGTCAGAGGTAAACGAGAACAATTTTTCTCCCTCCTCCTTGTAACAGCCTTTTATGTACTTGAAAACTGTGATCACGTCCCCTCTCAGTCACCTCTTCTCCAGACTAAACAAACCCAGTTCTTTCAATCTTCCCTCACAGCTCAGGGGTTCTGGACCTTTCATCAGTTTTGTTGCTCTTCTCTGGACTTTCTCCAATTTGCCCACATCCTTCCCGAAATGTGGTGCCCAGAACTGGACACAATCCTCCAGCTGAGGCTTATCTAAATCATTGAGGAAGATATTGAAGAGAACCGGACCCAGAACTGATCCCGGCGGGACCCCACTCGTTATGTCCTTCCAGCCTGACTGGAAACCGCTGAAAGCTTCTCTCTGGGAATGATTTTCCAACCAGTTTTGCACCTTATAGTAGCTCCATCTAGGTTGTATTTCCCCAGTTTATTTAGGAGAAGGTCACATGAGACACTATCAAAAGCCTTACTAAAGTCCAGATATACCACGTCTACCGCTTCCCCCTATCCACAAGGCTTGTGACCCTGTCAAAGGTGGCTCTTAGGCTGGTCTGACACGCTTTGTTTTTGACAAACCCATGCTGACCGTTACTTATCACCTTATTATCTTCTAGATATATGCAAATCGATTGCTTAATGATTTGCTCCATTATCTTTCTGGGTACAGAAGTTAAGCTGACTGGTCTGAAATTCCCCGGTTTGTCTTTATTTCCCTTTTTAGAGCTGGGCACTAGGTTTGCTCTTTTCCAGTCTTCTGGAATCTCTCCCATCTTCCAGGACTTTTCAAAGATAATCGCTAATGGCTCAGATCCCTCCTCAGCCAGTTCCTTGAGTATTCTAGGAGGCATTTCATCAGACCCTGGTGATTTGAAGACATCTAACCTGTCTAAGTAATTTTTGACTTGTTCTTTCCCTATTTTAGCCTCTGATCCTACCCCGTTTTCACTGGCATTCACTATGTTAGATGTCCGGTCACCACCAACCTTCTTGGTAAAAACTGAAACAAAGACGACATTAGGCACCTTTGCCATTTCCACATTTTCTGTTATTGTCTTTCCCTCTTCATTGAGTAACAGGCTTGCCCTGTCCTTGGTCCTCCTCTTGCTTCTAATGTATTTGTAGAATATTTTCTTGTTACCCTTGATGTCTCCAGCTAGTTGGATCTCGTTTTGTGCCTTGGCCTTTCTATTTCTGGCCCTACAGACTTGTGTTAGTTGTTTATATTCCTCCTTTGTAATTTGACCAAATTTCCACTTTCTGAAGGACTCTTTTTTGAGTTTCAGATCACTGCAGATCTCCTGGTTAAGCCAGGCTGGTCTCTTGCCAGACTTCCATCTTTCCTACGCGGTGGGTACTTTGCTCTTGTGTCCTTAATAACGTCTCTTTGAAGAATTGCCACCTGTCTTCAGTTGTTTTTCCCCTTAGACTTGCTTCCCGTGGGATCTGACCTGCCAACTCCCTGAGCTTGCTAACGCCTGCCGCCTTGAAACCCAGTGTCCGTATCGCGCTGTTCTCCCTCATACGAACCACTAACTCGACCATTCCACGATCACCTTCACATTCCAACCCTCAATTATAACAGGGGTATGGAACACTCCATTGAAGGATGGGGGTGTCGTGAATTATAGAGGGTATTGCAACGTTCCATTATAGCAGGGATGGGGGTGTTGGAATGACCCATTATAAGTGGAACATTCCATTTTGGAGGGGAGGGGGTGTCTCCTGGTGGAAGGGAGTTATAGCAGGGGGTTGGGGTAAAAAGGCTCATTATCTCCGGGAAGGTGGCCTAGTTCCTGATGGCATGCCCCATTCTAGCAGATGAGGGAGAGTGGCACAGTCCATTTAATGGAGAGGGGGGTGTCTCCTGGTGGAATGGCCCATTATAGCAACCTGGGGAGGATGCCACTACAAGGAACAGTCTATTAGAGCTGGTGGACTTGGAACATCCCATTATTATATGGAGGGGGGAGTCTCCCAGTGGAACGGTCTATTATATTTGTAAGTAAATGTGGTTGGAACTTCTTATTGTAATGGGGAGGTGCTTCTCCATGTGGAATGGTCCATTATAGCAGGTGGGATTGGAACATCCCATTATAATAACAGGGGGGAGTGTCATGGTGGAATGGTCCTTTATCATTGTTGGAGGGGGGGTTGGAATATTCCATTGTACTATGTGTGTGCAGAAGGGTCTCCCAGTGGGACATTTCATGATGGCAGGGCAGGTGTCTATGGCCTGGTCAGGATTAGTACAGGCAGCTGCAGTCCTGTCCTGCCTGCCTGGATCTACAATACATAAACCCCACTCAGCCTTCCCCTCCCTAGATTCTCCACCCACCACCCCATTCAGTGAAGTATGCCCTAATAAACCTCTTCCTTTTCCAGGAGACCCTCCTCTTGGGAATAAATTATGCAAATAATACCACCCCTCTCTGAAATATGCATATTTGCACAAATTATGCAAACAACGATTCTCATATTTACATAATTTGCCTTAGGACACTGCCCCAATTGTTACATAAATTATGCAGATAGAAAAAAACTTTTAATGGCCCCCTTTGAGTTTTCAAAACCCATGTTAATTACAGGCCCTTCCCTACACGCATCCTATTTCAGCCGGTCCCCCTCCTCCTTTCCAGCAAAATGTTCAAATCCACTGATTCTATTATACCAGAAGCCACGCCCCTTATGCAGATAAGGCTATTAAATAACCTCAGTGGCAAGTATCAGAGGGGTAGCCCTGTTAGTCTGGATCTGTAAAAGCAGCAAAGAGTCCTGTGGCACCTTATAGACTAACAGGCATCTAACGAAGTGGGGATTCACTCAGGAAAGCTCATGCTCCAAAACGCCTGTTAGTCTATACGGTGACACAGGATTCCTCAGTGGCATTACATCACAAGCCAGGATATATGCAAATTAGAAGGATCTCCCGGTATTATGCCAGAAGCCTCTTATCTTTTGCATATATTATTTTAATAAGCAAAGAGCTCCCTATGCCCCTAGTTCATTACATTGCAGTTTATGCAAATGAACAGACCCTCTGAATAAGCCAGTTTTAGTGTGGTTTGCACGTTATGTAAATGAACATAACCACTAAATAACCCTGGTTGATTATATTACACCGCTAGCCTAGGCTGCCTTGTACAAGTTATGCAAATGAACAGAAGCCCTTAAGCCCATCTTGTTTTATTTTATCAATAGCCACTCTCCTCGTGCATAAATTATGCAAATATAAAATAGCTTAATTTGGTACCAGGAACCTCCTTCCCCTCGCAGGTACTATGCAAATAAGAGACAAACTGACAAGATTTCTGCTGGACCACAAACCTCTCCTCTTTTGCATAAATTATGCAAAACAGAACGCCTCCGAAACGTCATCCCCTCTCCGAAAGCTCCTTCCTTTTGCATAAATTATGCAAACCACAACTACCCTCTAAAGGCAACTATTCCATCCTGCCAGAATCCTCACGGCTTCTGCATAAATTAGGCAAATTTTTCTGGCCCTTGGAAACCCCGCCCCTCCTTATTGACCTTTCTCCGCCCCTCCCAGCCCCTAGCCCCGCCCTTACGCAGCGTGGGGGCGTGGCCTCCTCTTCGCCGCTGGGGCCTGGGACCCGGATGGCCGTTTAGTCGGTTTCGAGACGCCGAGGCTCCCACATCGGGCCCTGGGAAAAAAAATAATAAAACGGGGGGGGGGACCCGCCGTAATCCGCATCCATCCTCCGCCTGGCGCCCCCATCCGCTTGCGGGAAGCCCGTATCCGGATAGAGCGGACCGAGCCCGATCCGGAGAGGTTGGTATCGACCTGGTTCCGACCCGCTGGGCTCGGCTATCGGCCCCTCGAAGGGAGGCGGGGGGGGGGAGACGGCTCGGCTCGAGCCGGTAGAACGTTCAGGCCTCCGCCATCTTGTTCCCAACCCTCTCCTCCCTACCCCCCCATCTTCATCCACGTCCATCCCCCTCTCGGGGGCCCCCATCCTCCCCCCTGGACCTCCCCATCCCCTCCCAAATCGCTTCCCCTACCACCTCCGGGGGGCATTTGCCGCACTGGGGGGCGTCTGGGGTCATTAACCCCCCCAATGCACAGCCTCAGAGAGGAGGGCTCAAGTGACTGTTGAGGGGGGAGTAGCCCCCTCGAGTGCCCCAAAAGTCGTCCCCCAAGGGGTGTGGGCTCCTTGAGGGGTCACCTTGTGGGGGCTGGATCCCCCTTGCACCCCCATGTGGCCCCAGAATTTCAAAGCCACTGCAGCTGCCCCCCAGTTTTAAAGGGGGATGAGGGGTAATGGGGTGTGGGGTATGGGGGGGCTGGGCAGGTGGGGAGACACGGGGGGAAGGCTGCTGTCACCCCCTCCCCCCAGGGCTGTCAGTTTTGCCCCCAAGATTCAACCTACTAGAAAAACCCTGCCCGCTCTATGCGGGGTCCCAGCACGTTTTGGGGAGCGGTCTTGGGGTGCCATGGAAATCTGGGGTCCGTGGTGATGTCTGGGCAAGCGATGAATCTCATTGTTCTTTCTTCAGTTCCCTGAAAAAAAAATCAACCCCGCGGAACACCTCAACCCTCATTTTGGGGGGGCTTTTGATGCCACTGTTGGGGTGACTGGATTTTGGGGTGCACGTTGATGCCAGCACAGGGCTGTGTCTAAGTGAACCCGCAGCTTTGGTTTTCCAGTGGTACCCTAAAAAAAAATCAAAGCCGCTGTGTAAACCTCATCCGTATTTCTGGGGTGGAATTGTTTCATGTATTGGGGTATTGTTGAAATTTTGGGGGGGGTCAGTCAGGGCTAATTAAATCCCTTTGCATTCTTTCTATAGCACCCTAAAGTATTTGTCACTGCCAAAAACCCAGCCCACTTTTGTGGGGGGTACGAAGAAATACTCATGGAAATAATGGTCTGTCATTGAAATGTGGGGTTCGTGCCGGTGGCAGAATAGGGGTGCCATTTGATTTCTTTCCCTCCTGTTGTTTAAAGTGGCACCATGAATTCATCTGAAAAACCCCAGCTAGTGAGATGGTACAGAAATTTGGGGTGCATGCCTGTTGATCTCATGTAACCCTCCTTTTCAACCACACCTGAGAAATCTTAAACCGGTGTTTATGAAAAAAAATAAAAAATAAAATGGGGGTTGGTTGCACTAGACAACTTTCCTCACTCTGGGGTGTTGGTTTAGGACATAGCAGGGGGGTGAATCTAAATGAACCCCCTGCTTTCTCAGCAGTGCCCTCATATTTTTTAAATCACTGGGGGGAAAAATCCAGTCTCAATTTTCAGACTGCTGGAAATCGGGGTGTTGCTGATATCTGGGTAGGGGAAGGTGATTGTGAAGAAGGGGGGAGTCTTTCCTAATATTCAATGGAAGGAGAAAATATGGGGTGCTCATCGTAGAATAGGGGGTGAATAAGCCAGTAGTTTGATGCCACCCAAAAAAAAAAAAAAACATTGGCAATTTAAAGGCTGTCATGGTGGTGTGGAGATTTGGGGGTGTATTTCAGTGGTGGTGTCTAACTTTACCCCAACAAACCCATCAGTCCTTCCTTTAAAATGCTATCGGGGTGATTCACATTTGGGGTGTGGTGACGGGATGAAGGAAGGTCTGTGTATCGCCCCCCCACAGAAATAAGCCCCAATAACATCCCAAAAAAATCCATCTGGGTGTTTATTTGAGATGTGGGGGTGCTGCCGTTTTGGGGTGGTCAGTTTGAACTCTTCCCTATATTTCAGCACTGCCCTACACCTTCCAGTCTAAGGCAGCAATCACAGATTCATTATCAGTCTGATTAGGGTGGGAATCAGTGGGGTTGTGTTGGTTTTGGGGGCTGAATTCTTATTTTATTTCTCTTTCTTACCCCATAATTATCCTTTTCTTATAAAAAATGTTTATGGCTAATATCATTGAATTTGGGGGGCGTATGTATGAGGTGGAATCGAAATACTACCCCACCCCTTTATAATGCCAACTCAGGCTTCAGCAGCTACGTTATTTATATTCAGTCATTATCTGATCTTTTTTTAATTATGTTGAAAGTGCAGTTTGGGGTGTGGAGGGGATTCGCTCGATTTTTTATTTTAAACTAGGAAAGAAGTAAAATAAGAGAGATGTGTGTGAATTATTAATAAATATCCATTCAGCTGTAGAAAGCCGTTACATTTTGGGGCTGTGGAGTTGGTCAGTTAAATAAAAACGAGTGACTAGAATAAAGACTGCATACCATGCTCTGTGTGCTGTAGGATAGTAATACAGACTGAATTGAAATTACTGACTATTATGAGGGGATTTAAAAGATGGGGGAGCGAAGGGGGGAAAGGGGGTTGGTATCCCTTGCTCTTTTATTTTCATTAAAATGTGGGTGTGCACAGTTGGTGCAAATTATCACCATTTTTTGTGTTGTCTTTCACATGAAAATGTGGAGGACTGGGACAGAACCGAAGAATCATGGTTAATTTAGCAGCATTCTTTGGGTTACAAAACAATTAGGAATGGGGGGAAAGGAAGCAGCTTTCTGGGTGGGGTCTTCTGATTTGCGTGGTCCGGGCAGTGTTGACATTAGTGAGGTGTCTTTGACATCTAATGATGAATTTAATAGTCAATCCGTATCTGTGTGTATCATGGCGACACTCAGATTAAGGCTGGGGGTCTCTTACGCCCTGGAATTTATGATGCAAAAACATTCATGGATTCAATCATCATAAAGGTTGTAAGAGACCTCCCCAGGAGTACACGGGTGGCACCCTACCAAAGACAATGCTAAATTAATAAACCATTCTAAATGAACAGACATCCCGCTAAATCTGTATTTGTGTATTGAGATCAGGGACCACCCTGGTTATGCCAAATCCAAATGATTTATTAATTCCGTCTGCAGCGATATTCAGGATAAGCTGCTCTCTGTACACTTATTGTTACCCAATAACACCAGTATGTTTTGCTGAGTTGTGAATAGATCCCCTTTTTGTGGGGGTGAGGCTACAATTATACCAGGGGGAATCTTTATTTTCGTCTCCCTTCGGTGCTCATGATGGAGCATCTGTACTGTAGCCAAATTTCAGTTTTGTGGTAGGGAAGTAAATGTATACCGTCGCTGCACAGAGACCAGAGGAGGAACTCTGATTTACTTGTAAGTAAGGCCAGGAGAGATCGTTAAACCTTCCCTTTAATTACTGGATAAATAATCCACGAATATTAACACACATCATCTCTCTTAGAGAGGCCCCCAAATTACACTTATTGTAAAGCGCCATACACTGTTCGAGAGGCAACTGATGTTACATGTGACTGGAGTGGGCCCTTTAAAAAGAAAATCCATAATTTGAATGATCAAAATGTGTGCAAAGAACCGGCCACCCGAATTGCAAGGGTTTGCCTGGTCCCAAATCAAGATTAAAATACAATATCAATTGTCACTTTCCCAGTGAGTTCAAGTGGATGCTGCCCTGTTCCTGGATACTTCAGATGTAGAGGGATTGGTGCTTAAAGAAACCCAACCTCTCTGCTTCCTCCGACCGCTTCCTTCCATCTGCCAATCAAATACCTGTAAAATAAAGGTTCCCCTCCAACCCCCCAAAAAAGGTATTTTGACCCTTGATCTCGAAGTAACTTGCAGCCATTTGTGGAGATAATTGTCATGGCATTACAATCTTAACACAGGATTTCAAAGATGGGCACTTACATGATACGTGTTAATCCTGCACTGTATCATTCACCCTTAAATTATATATAACTCATGTTAATGTGTTTTGTTTTTTCTGGATCTAGTGAACACAGCTGTGAATTGGACCAGTTATTAATATTGTCTTGTTTACCCCACGCTTTATGATGTGATCGTCCTGTTTATCTAACAATATTTGTATTTCACTGTGGTGTTACCTACCAAGTACGCTTAATCCTGCCTGGATGGACTAGATTCTCTCTTCCAGGTCTACGTTTCTGTTGTTCTGTGGTGGTTGTATCCCCGGTTCGTTGGTTATCAATGTATATTGTGCGTCTATATTGCTAACATTCTGTTTAACAATATTTAACAGGATGTTTATTCTGGGTGCATTTTAACCTTTTTTCCTAAGAATAACCCCTATTCTCTTTCTTTTTTAGCAATATTTCTTAACAATATCATGTATTTCTTAGCCATATTTGGTGTGACGTTGTTAACGTAAGGTACTGCCAGCCGAGAAGAGGCATGCATGGTATCGTTAACAGTGTTTTCGTTAATTGTTTACTTCATGACTGGATTGTTTTCCCTTTAAATCTTAACAATCTTTGTGGCTCTGGATGTCTTGCTAACGTAGAGAGCTGTGAACAATCCACATACGCAGTAAGAAATCATTTTGAATTAAAGTGTTTGCAAATACAGGTACTGCTCTTGAGACAAAAAAGGCTGTTAATAAGGTTTGGTTGTCTAGGGATTGGTCCTGCTTTGAGCAGGGGATTGGACTAGATCCCGCCTGAGGTCCCTTCCAACCCTGATCTTCTAGGGTTCTATGATAAGGACCCTTAGCTTTTACCTAGCACTTTCCATGGGTAGCTCTCAAAGTGCTTTACTAAGAACGGTCAATATCCTTCTCCTGACTTTACAGATGGGGAAACTGAATCATGGGGCAAGTGACTTTCCCTGAGGTCACCCAAGAGGCCGGGATGGAGCTAGTTCAAGGCAGGTGTCCTGAGTCCCTGTCCAGCACGTTATGTGTCAGGCTACACGGCTGCCTTTCTGGAAAGAAAATGCAGGATGGTATTTACAAGTGCAGAGCACCGTACATAACCCACTGGAGAAATTCACTAACGCTGGTAGCCATTAATAACACAGAGGCTCATACCGATGTCTTTGCGCTGCATGGGCTATTTACACTTGGCTGCATTGGTTCACAGTCTTTGTATTTATTAAGATCCTGTTCTTGACCAGATGTTTTTCCTTGTTTCCTTCCATCCCTCCTGGTTTACCAGCAGTTGATGAATCTGTGTAGATTGTAAGAGGGTTGCCTGGTCTTCATGTGGATTTGTTTGTGCCCTTCCGTTGTTAATGGTAGTGATAATTCTAGGTGCTTTGGGTACACCTCTCTGTTGGCAGGATGTTTTTTGCTCGCGATCTGATTTGTACTTATTCTGTGCAGATTGGACAATTGTTCTTTGTAAGGATTTATTTACCCGCCTCCTTATTCCTAGGCTGTTTTAGAGGTGGGTCTCAAGGTGGAGTGTGTTTCTGCTTTTATTTTCTGTCACACGTTCCTGTCCTCCTCCTTGCTTCCCCACCTTCTGCAAATCCAGCCAGGAATTAATTCAGGGCAGAGAGTGGCCGGTTGTACAGGGGGTCAGACTAGAGGATGAGAGTTATCCTTCCTGGCCTTAATCTGTGAAAATAAGCTCAGCCGTCCATCAATATCAGGAGGACCTCCTTGGGGTGTGGCTGTAAAATTAACATCTGTGGGTTTGCGGCACTGGAGTCTTGGGTTTTAAGGAACCATTAGGTCATCTGGTCTGAGATTTCCTGGCACCCAAGCAAGGGAATCTCACCTGTTCCCCTGGCAGGCTGGAAGTCCCAAACGGCAAGGTGTGTAATTCTGTCAGCCATTCCGTTATTCTTTCCCTGAAAATAGCCACCCCGTGGCCGATGATTTCCAAATCTGCTTTCTCTGCACCATGGATTCTGTCCTCATCAAACCTCCCCCTAAATCAGTCTGCACTGGGGGAGGAGGGGAGAGACATCCCTGGTTCTTTTCCCACCGACCCCCTTTCCCAGGCCCTCCCAAGAGAGCACTTGTAGCCTGGCTGGGCTCTGGAGATTTCCTCCCAGCTGCAGCTTTCTGCCCAGCTCTGTCTTCCAGCTCCGGTCTGGGGGTGTTGGCTCAGCCAGCAAGTATGGGGAAGTCGGGTGCGGTGATTTCAGAGAGCGAGCGCACAGATTTAGCTTTCAGTTGGAAAGTGCTCCAGACCCCTTGGCAAGAGAGCGGTCCTGCTTTACAGCAGGGGGCTGGGAGCCAGGACTCCTGGGTTCTCTTCCTGGCTCTGGGAGGGGATTGGGGGCTGGTGGGTCAGAGCAGGGGGGCTGAGGTTTCATATGGCTGACTCCAGGCAGCTTTAGGCTGGATTTTCCCATTGCCAGGCACCTGGGGAGAGCTGTCCCTCCCAAAATCCAAGGCAGTCCCATCCGGTGTCCTCACACGACCCTAGACCCCTAGCGCTGAGCTGCACCACAGCTGTCAGGAAGACCTTGGGATCCCAGGCGTCTCAGCTGTGGTGAGCTCAGGCTCAGAGGGTGAGTCAAGGACATGCCCTTAAAGGGACAGGCGCAGGCACTGAGGATGGAGTGAAACTAACCCCAGGGGTTAAAAACGCCTCCCTTCCCTGCCCTGGGTCTGACCCGGAAGGAAAACACCAACTGCCTCAGGGCCACATTACGCAAATGGCCCCGTCGGTTTCATCTTCTCTTGCTTGTTTGGGACTCCAGAAATAGCCCCTCATTCCTGGTTCCTGTTGTGCGGCCTTGAGGAGTGGGGACCACACTGAGAGCCAGATCTGCTTCACCCCCCTGTTGTTTATGTTGCAAGGGGAAAGTTTGAAATCCAAAGCAAACCAGCCCCTATCACTGGTGAAATTCCAACAAAGCCTTTCCCAGAGATGCTGGATTGGCTAATCTATTGTTATAACAAACCCTCACGTTCCTGGACTTAAAATGAAAACTGTGCAGGACTCAGCCGCTCTCATAAAAACCCAGGGGTCACTTTGTCATCTGCTGTCTCCATCGTTTTCTTTTTTTAAAATGGTATCTCGTAGGAAGTGGGTGAGGTGGTTTGTGTGGGACCTAACATAAACACAGAGCTTCAAACCAATTCCGCGTGAAACACCTGCGTTAGAGGGGCTGGGGCTGGGAGCCAGGACTCCTGGGTTCTCACCTCTGCCCTTCCTGCAGACAGAGGCACGTTTCGCGAGGAGCCAGGAGGAACCAACGTACTCAATGACCTTCCAGCGCAATGTCAGATCGTTTGGGGCAAACAGCAAAGGGGAAGGATGGAAAAAAGTATTCGTCGCTCAACCTGTTTGATACGTACAAGGGGAAGTCCTTAGAGATTCAGAAACCCACAGGTACAGGCACAAGGGGGCGCCGCAGTGTGGGGAGGCGGGCGCTGGGGTCTGGGAGGGGAGCACTGCGGCGCGGGGAGGCAGGCCGGGGCTCAGAACAGGCCCTAACCCCCTCTCCCCCCCCGCCATGGCTTGCAAAGTCTCGGGAAAGTTGCTATTGCCCGGCGTATGCCACCCCCTGCGAACCTGCCAAGTTTAAAAGCGGAGAACAAAGGCAATGACCCCAACGTCTCACTAGTACCGAAAGACGGGACAGGATGGGCAAGCAAGCAGGAACAGTCAGACCCAAAGAGGTGAGGAGCCGTCCCCCCTCGGAGTGGGGTGGACCTGGCCCAGGGGGATGGGGCCTTTCCCCTCTAAGGGGCGCTGGCTCCCATCAGGCCCCAGGTCTGAAGTCTCTCTCTCTCTCTCTCTCTCTCTCTCTCTGCCTCGCTCATTTCCCCGTCTCAGTACCGATGCCTCGACAGCTCAGCCGCCGGAATCGCCGTCGCCGCCGGCTTCGCAGACATCTGCCTCAAACCCACCGAAACGACCCCCAACAGCACCCGAGGTGAAGACGCTTGGGGCGGGGGGGCGTGTCCCTTGACAGAGATCAGGATCCTGGGGATGCCTTTAGGGGAACTCCACAAACATTGTCCAGGATAGAGAACAAAGAAAGTCATGGCTCCCAGCCTCCCTGCTCTAACCACTAGACCCCACTCCCCTCCCAGAGCCAGGAAGAGAACCCAGGAGTCCTGGCTCCCAGTCCCCCCTGCTCTAACCACTAGACCCCACTCCCCTCCCAGAGCCGGGGAGAGAACTCAGGAGTCCTGACTCCCATCCCCTCCTGCTCTAACCGCTAGACCCCACTCCCCTCCCAGAACCAGGGAGAGAACTCAGGATTTCTCTCTCTTGCAACCCGCCTGCGTCCATGTCACTGACACACAGACCCCACTGGCATTTCCTAGGGCCACAGGGCTGCCGCTGCTGGAGGTTGGTGCTGCGGCCTGTAACTTCTCTCTGTCGAAGGAGTTTCCCAGCCTTGGCGGCAGGATCTGAGAGTGAATCAGCCAGTGGGAGCTGTTCAATGGGCAACTGGGAATGGGGGGCTGGGGGGTGGATTTTGGGAGGCTGGTGAGAGGGCCGCAGTCCCTAGAGTCAACCTAACCCCTCCCCCTCCTTTGTTCTGTCAGAATCCCCCTACAGTAGCAAGCGGGGTAAAGTCTTGGGCACAGGCCAGCGTTACCCATGGAGCGCAAGGAGATGGTGAGTCCGTTTACTGATCCCCCAGGGTGGAGCTCAGGGGCACTAAGCTGCAGGGAGCTGGGGCTTCTTAGGGGGATGTTCTAATGTTAACCTGTGGAACTCTCTGCCACTTGAAGTCATGGAGTCAAAGAGCCTAGCAGGCTCAGACACTTCAATGGCTGATGGGAGCTCTCAGGCTCAGTGAGAGGGGATGAGACATGAGGGCTTGAACCCCAATCTGGACTGTCCAGGTCCTGAGCCAGTGATCAGGAAGGACACGCCCACCCCCATTGGGCATCACCCACGGGCTGGTTTCTGGCACGGTCTTCTGGAGCAGCTGGCCCTGACCGCGCAGAGACAGGCTGGGTGGGCCCCTGGCTCATTCTGTCAGGCAGTTCCCTGGCTTGGTCCTCCAGGGTCATAGAAATGCAGACATTGGCCCTCAAGGGTTGGCGAGCTGGCATGTCACAGCCCCTTGTTTCTAGCTTCAGAGAGGTGGAGGCCGATGGGTTCAGCGGGTCACAGACGCAGCGTTCTCACCCCTTTGGTCCTGAAGAGTCATAGAGCTGGACGATAATTGGTCCTCCGGGGTCGTAGAGGGGACAGTTCTTTCTGTTCCATGGTCCTCCAGGGTCATAGAGGTGGGCTAGACAGTCGGCTCCCCCTCTCCGCAGGTGGAAAGGGATCAAGCCTACTGTCGCGATTCTCTCGCGAGGAATTTCCGACCCTGCAGGCGGCTGGAGACCAGGACAAAGCTGGCAAAGAAAAGGACACTGCCGATGCGTCGTATGGGCCCGGACCAAACCTCCGCCCCCAGAGTGAGCCCCGCACGTTCTGTGTCATCACAGACCCCAAAGTGAACCTTGAACCCAGCCGTGTCAGCCAAATCTTGGCAGGCCCCTGCCCCCCACCCAGGGCAACCAGACTGGGCAGACCCCTTCTCTGCGGGCCACGGTCTTGTTCTGTTCAGCTGCTTCCCCGTTTCTGCGCCCCACCCCAGAGGGGCTGCATCTGTGTGCTGGGCCGGGGATCCCCAGAGAACCAGCCCCCGCCCCCCACCCCAGAGGGGTGCATCTGTGTGCTGGGCCGGGGATCCCCGGAGAACCAGCCCCCGCCCCCCACCCCAGAGGGGCTGCATCTCTGTGCTGGGCCGGGGGTCCCCGGAGAACCAGCCCCCGCGCCCCACCCCAGAGGGGCTGCATCTCTGTGCTGGGCCGGGGATCCCCGGAGAACCAGCCCCCGCCCCCCACCCCAGAGGGGCTGCATCTCTGTGCTGGGCCGGGGATCCCCGGAGAACCAGCCCCCGCCCCCCACCCCAGAGGGGCTGCATCTGTGTCCTGGGCCGAGGGTTCCCGGAGAACCAGCCCCCACGCCCCACCCCAGAGGGGCTGTATCTCTGTGCAGGGCTGGGGGTCCCCAGAGAACCAGTCCCCGCGCGCCCCCCCCAGAGGGGCTGCATCTCTGTGCAGGGCTGGGGATCCCCGGAGAACCAGTCCCCGCGCCACACCCTGGAGGGGCTGCGTCTCTGTGCAGGGCTGGGGGTCCCTGGAGAACCAGCCCCCGCGCCCCACCCCGGAGGGGCTGCATCTCTGTGCTGGGCTGGGGATCCCCGGAGAACCAGCCCCCACGCCCCCCCCCAGAGGGGCTGCATCTCTGTCCTGGGCCGAGGGTTCCCGGAGAACCAGCCCCCGCGCCTCACCCCAGAGGGGCTGTATCTCTGTGCAGGGCTGGGGGTCCCTGGAGAACCAGCCCCCACGCCACACCCTGGAGGGGCTGCATCTCTGTGCAGGGCGGGGGGTCCCCGGAGAACCAGCCCCCGCGCCCCACCCCAGAGGGGCTGTATCTCTGTGGAGGGTTGGGGGTCCCTGGAGAACCAGCCCCCGCGCCACACCCTGGAGGGGCTGCATCTCTGTGCAGGGCGGGGGGTCCCCGGAGAACCAGCCCCCGCGCCCCACCCCAGAGGGGCTGCATCTCTGTGCAGGGCTGGGGGTCCCTGGAGAACCAGCCCCCGCGCCACACCCTGGAGGGGCTGCATCTCTGTGCTGGGCTGGGGATCCCCGGAGAACCAGCCCCCGCGCCCCACCCCAGAGGGGCTGTATCTCTGTGCAGGGCGGGGGGTCCCCGGAGAACCAGCCCCCGCGCCACACCCTGGAGGGGCCGGATGTCCCTGGATAGCTGACCCCACAGCTGCGCGTTGCCTTACCGCTTCCCTCTTTCCTTTGCAGATGCGACGAGCTGGCGGGATGGAGGCGGGCGGGGCACTGATGGGGAGGTGCCAGAGCAGCACCCCGGAGCCCCCGACGGGCGGGCCGGGGTGGGCATGCAGCCCTCCGCCCCGCCCCACTTCCCTCCCTACCGGGGCATGATGCCACAGTTCGTGAGTGTCCCAGGGGCCAGGGTGGGGTTTGCTCCATGGGGAGGGGAGAGCGGAGGGGGTGATTTGCTCTGTGGGGAGGGGAGGGAGAGGGAAGAGGTGGGGGGCAGACACCTACGCAGGGAGTGATCCGTCTCCGTGACTGAAGGTGGCTCAGCAGATCAAGGGTTATGCGGGGATAGGCAGGGGCTGAACTCATCCCCCCCAGCATTGGGGGGCCCCCTAACAGCCTGTCTCCCCACAGATGTACCCCCCATACCTCCCGTTCCCGCCTCCGTATGGGCCGCAGGGAGCTTACCGCTACCCCACCCCAGACGCACAGAGGTGAGTTGGAGGGGGCTGTCAGGATGCCTGGGTTCTCTTCCCAGCTCAGGGGGTGAGTGGGGTCTAGTGGTTGCAGCCAGTTGCCAGAACTCCTGGGTTCTCGTCCTGGCTCAGGGGAGGACGCAGTGGGGGCTGGTGGGTTAGAGCAGGGCAGAGGGGCTGGGAGCCCGGACTCCTGGGTTCTGTCCCTAGCCCCTCCGTGGTTCTCCCTCCCCCCAGGTTCCCGCGGCTGGCTGGGCCCCGCCCCTCACAGCCCCCCCAGCGGGCGGCAGAGCCGGTGAGCCGCCCGCCCGTGCTCCGGCAGGACGACCTGAAGGAGTTTGACGAGCTCGACCAGGAGAACGACGAAGGCTGGGCAGGTAGCGTCCCCCACTGGGGATCCGGGGGTGGGGAGGGGGGAGCTCCCTTCCACCCTGGGGCCCCCCAGCCTCACACACAGCCCTGGGGGCTCCCCTGCGTCCAGCTGTGGGGCAGGCTCTGACACCGGCTCTCTGTCCGGCCAGGTGCACACGAGGAGGTGGATTACACCGAGAAGCTGAAATTCAGTGACGAAGAGGACGGCAAAGAGTCTGACGAGGAAGGGGCCGAGAAACAGTAAGAGGGACCCCAGGACGCCGGCCCATCCTTCGCCCCATCCAGGGCCCTGCCCCACATCCCTGCCCCCCCAACTCAGCCCCCTGGATCAGACCCACCAGCTTGCCCAGCCCCATGACCCTGGATGAGCCCCCTGGCGCATCCAGTCCCCCAGCTCAGACCCACTGACCCAGGGGAGGGGAACGGGTCAGTCCTGCATCAGACCCACGGGCTTGCCCGAGCCCCATGCACCCTGATCAGAGCCATGGTCCCAGCTCGCTCCGTTTGTTGCTGATCTCTGACCTCTGCCCCCCAGCCAGGACAGCGAGGGGCCAGGCCCCGAGGGCAAGAAAGCTGGCAGCCCCAAGGAGGAGCTGCCCCCTGTCAAGGCGGCCTGGGCCGAGGGCTCCCGCCCCCCGGAGGGGGCCAAGGAACAGCCTGCTGCCCCCACACCTCGCCCTATGCCACCGCCACCCCCACCCCCCAACCGGGGCAACTGGGGGCAGCCCAACGACTTCCCAGTGAGTGTCGGGGAGGAGGTCGGGGGGCACAAGGCATGTTGGGGGCTGGAGGGTTTGCTTTGGGGGGGGTGCGTTCCGGGAAGGATCTGAGGGCAGTGGGGCGTGAGCCCTGGGGAAGATGGAGCATTCATAGGGTGCGGGATTCAGGGGATAGAACAGGATTTGGGGGGGGTGTAGAGGAAAGGTCTGGGTCTGGGGGGATATAGGGGCTGTGGGGCAGGGATCTGGGGGTGCCCTTGAGGTGGAGGGATGTAGGGGGTGGGGATCTGGGGGGAGTGAGGGGGCTGCGGAGTGAGAGGCGGTCGGAGGTACCCACACCCCTGCCCCCAGGCGCGCCCCCCGGCGCCGGAGGACGAGGACGAGGCGTGGCGCCAGCGGCGGAAGCAGTCCTCCTCGGAGATCTCGGCGGCGGTGGAGCGGG
>NC_133780.1:1516474-1524977 GCF_003597395.2 Chelonoidis abingdonii | reverse complement strand
ATGGGGGGAGACATTGGGGGGGTGCAGCTTGGCATGGGGGGAGACATTAGGGGGGGTGCAGCCCGGCATGGGGGGAGACATTGGGGGGACTGCAGCCCGGCATGGGGGGAGACATTGGGGGGACTGCAGCCCGGCATGGGGGAAGTCACTAACCCCTCTGTGCCCCCCCAGGAGCAGTTGCTGAAGCAGCAGCAGCAGTGGCAACAGCAGCACGGGCCACCCCCGGTGCCCACCTCCCCCCAGCAACAGGTGGCAGCAGCCTCCCTGGGGGGCCTGGGCCCCTCACCTGGTATCCATCCTGCACAGGGGGTGGGGCAGCAGCAGGCTCCGCCCCCCCAGCAGCAGGCCCCGCCCAAGGCCATGTACCCAGGCTCTATGGGGCGCCCCCCACCCATGCCCCAGATGAACTTCGACCCCCGCTGGATGGTGATCCCGCCCTACATGGACCCGCGCATGATGCAGGGGCGGCCGCCCATGGACTTCTACCCGCCTGGGGTGCACCCCTCTGGTAAGCCCCGCCCATGCCTGGGTCATGTGACCCCTGGCCCTGCCCATGCCTGGCCCAGGGGGCGACCCATTAGCTGGGCTGCACCTGGGTCACGTGGTCACCCACTGACAACCCCTCCTGCAGCCTGGGGCGTGTCTAGAACAAGCCAGAAATGACTTAGGTGAGTTAGAGGCCTTCAAATCCCCAGGGCCTGATGAAAGCCGGCCTAGGGGATCCCGGCGCCGTTCGCGAGTCTCTCTGAAGTCCTGATTCCAGGGAGAGATTCCAGACGGCTGGAAAAGGGCAAATCTAGTGCCCAGCTCTCAAAAGGGAAATAAGGACAAACCGGGGAATTGTCGCCCTGTCAGCTTCACTGCTGTACCCAGAAAGATAATGGAGCAAATCATTCCGCAATCGATCTGCAAACCCCCAGGAGCTGCCGGGCCAGACAGCAGCCTGGGTTTGTGCAGAACAAAGGGTGTCAGAGCAGCCTGAGAGCAGCCTGTGACGGGATCACAAGCCTTGTGCAGGGGAGAAGCACAGACATTGCGTATCTGGGCTTTTAGCAGAGCTTTTGCTGCTGTCTCACGTGACCTTTTCCTAAACAAACTAGGGAAATACAACCTGGCTGGAGCTACTAAAAGTGGGAACTGGCTGGAAAACCGCTCCCAGAGAGCAGCTCTCAGCGGCTCCCCGTCGGGCCGGGAGGACATAACGAGTGGGGTCCCGCAGGGATGGTTCTGGTTCCAGTTCTCTTCAGTATCTTCCTCGGAGATTTAGCTCATGGCATAGAGTCTCCACTGATAGTGGTGGACGATACCAGGGTTAAAGGCTGGGGGGGCCTGGATGCGAGTGGTGGGCGTTTGATGGTGATGAGGGGGTTAATTCATGGAAACCTGAGTCTATGGGGGACAACACTGGAGAAATGGTCTGAAGTAACCAGGATGAAATTCAGTCAGGAGAATGCAAAGTGCTCCAGGTAGGGGAAGGAATATCAGCTGCACACAGAATGGGGCAGTGACCCCTAGGAAGGGGCAGGGTGTTTCGGTACTGTGGGCTCGGGGCTAGGGGCTGTGAATCGACAGAGCTAAATATGACCAACAGTGCAACAGGAAAAGCCGAGCGTCCTTCTGGCTTGTGTTGGTAGCATGGGGAGTGGTGTGGCCAACACGAGCAGTGACTCCTGGCTAGCCCGGGCTATGGGCAGATGGCTTCTTGGCTCGGGGCTGAGGTTGGGCGGCGCCTCAGCTGGAGGGTTGGGCATCCGATGTTCGTTCTTGGCGAGCCGGTTGGGTTACGGGGTGGCGGGACTTTTGGGTTGGGATGGTTATTTTTTTTTTTTGGGGCTGGCAATGGGGTGTTGGGTGCCCCTTGGTTTTTGGGGGGTGGTGGGGTTTTTTTTTCTTTTGTTTTTTTTTTTTTTGGGTACTCCGCGTTCAGGCAGAGATGCTGGTGGGGCATAATGATGGTAGAAAAGTCCAGGGAGGAGGCGAGGCGCAAGAGCTGTTGGCGTCTGGAAAGTTTCTGGGGAAGGACCCTCGACCCGCGAGGGCAGGTTGGAAGAACGGGTTGGTTTAGTTACTGGAGAGGTAAGGGGTCGCTACCGGAAGGGGACCGTGGTCACAGTTTTTCGGGAGCTGAACGGTCGTTACGGAGGCTAGAATGATCTCTGGTAACTCTGAGGCCCAGGCCGGGGAGCAATGGGACTTTTAAGAGATTTTCAGGGTCGAGGCTGGACGTTTAGTGAAAGAACGTCGCAGCTGGCGGGTGGCTCAGGCCTGGAACCGGGCGTCGTGGGGGGTTGTTAAGAGCCGGTGGCCAGACCTGCGGTGACGGTCCCTGGAAGATCACTGAAGTCTAGGGGCCGGACCAGACCCCTTCGCGGGACAGTCTACAACGGCTGTTAATTAATCACCTGGGGATAGGAGGAGTGGGGGGGGGGCAATCTGGACAGCTAGGGTGCAGTTCCATTGTGTCCGCACATGGAACGGCAACAGAGCACCCAAGAGAACGATCTAACCACTAGCGGCCCGCACTCCCTCACGCCAAGCAGGCGAGAATCCAGGAGTCCATGGCTTCAGCCCCCCTGCTCTAACCACCAGCCCCATCTCCCCTCCCAGCGCAGGGATACAACAGGAGTCCTGGCTCCCAGCGCCCCCCCACCCGGGCTGCAGAGAACCCAGGGCGTCGGGCTCACTGGCGTGGATGCGATGGTGTAATCGAGGGCAGAGCGTCGCTCGGATTAGTAAATTCTCCGACAACTGTCTGTAGGAAGAGAACATGAATAGTTTGTTGTGAGGGATCAGTTGGTCGCGGGCGGGGACCCATCTGGCGCTGAACCCGAGCCCATGGCCTGGGCAGGGGCTGCGGGTCGGAGTGAGGGGCACCGGCAGACCGCTGCGCGGGGGGGCGCAGGGCTGGGCTGGCCAGGGGCTGCAGGTCGGACTGGGTGAGTGACGGGGCACGTGGCATTGGCTTGGGGGGGCAGGGGTGGCGGGTCGGGAGTATAGAGGAGGCCCCAGGGGCAGGGGGGGTCTGTGGTCGCACGCACCAGGCTGCGTTGTCGGAAACAGGTTCAATAATGGGTCAGGCTGGGGTTTACACCAGTGCCTGGATGAGCAGCAGTGCCGCGGCTTCGCCCGCAGGCAGATACGGCCCGCGGAGCGGCACCACCCAGAAGGTGTCAGGGTACGGAGGCAACACAGACCTGGGCACGCGAGGAACTAGCACGAACGTCGAACATCAACAGACAGCAGGGGCAATCAGGGTGCTAATGGAAGTGAGAAACCCAGACGAGTCCTGGCTGCCAACCCACTCTGCCCTGACCTCACCGAGCCCCCACTCCCTCCCATAGAGCGGGGAGGAACCCAGGAGTCTTGGCCCCAGCCCCACACCCCTCCGCTCCGAAGAGCACCAGCCCCACTCCCTCCCAGAGCGGGGAGATGAACCCAGGATCTGGCTCCGCAGCACCCCACCCGCTCGCAACCACCAGCCCCACTCCCCTCCCAGAGTCCGGGGTAGAGAACCGCTCAGGAGTCCTGGCCCCAGCATCCCTGCCCTGACCCATCACCCCTCACTCCCCTGAGGCGGTGTCGGGGAGAGGACTCCAGGTGTCCGGGGCCGTAACTGGGCGTGGCTCGACACTGCAGCCCGTTCATCGCCGCTCGCCAGGATGTTGAGGGAGGTGACGCACTGGATGCAGTCGAAATACAGCCATGAGGGTTTGCCCTGGGGGTAAGGGAGGGTCAGAGACGGGGAGAGGGGATGAGCCAAGGTAGTCGGGGGACAGAAGAACGTGTGAGATGAAGGGAGACAGGGGGGGGCAAAGGGAGAGGACTGGAGCGTGGAGTGGGGCACGATTGAAAATGGCAGAAGAGGTGAAGAGCCAGTGGCCGCCCCCCATCTAGGCAATGCCCCCTGGGGGATGGACGTGGTCCCAGGGAAGGGGGATTGAGGTCAAGGGGCAGTGGAGGGAATGAGTGGGGCAGGGAGGGGGATCAAGCTTGGGGCAGGGAGGGGGCAAGGGGATGAGGTGGGGGAATGAGGTGGGGCAGAGAGGGGGATGCAAGCAAAGGGGGGGCTAGAGGAGGGTCGGGAGATGAGTCAGGGGGCAGAAGGGGGTTTGAGGGAGCAGGGAGGGGACAAGGGGGGTTCAGGGGAGCAGGGAGGGGGTCAGAGGCGAGGCAGGTTTGGGGCACGGAGGGGAGCTGAGGTGGGATCAAGCTGGGGCAGAGAGGGGCGAGGGGGTGAGGTAGGGATGAGCCTGGCGCAGAAGAGGGGATGGGGGCGGGAGGGGGTAGGGGTGGGGCGGGAGGGGGATGAGGTGGGGATGGAGGCTGGGGGGCAGAGAGGGGCGGGGGTGAGGTTTGGGGTGACTCACGGGTTGCCCGAGATCGCACAGTAAGGCGCCGGTCCGAGTTTCCGGGGGTAAATCATCTGCCGGGGGTCCGCCATAAGAGCAAGCTGGGGGCAAGGGGTGACTACTCGAGGCGACAGTGCAGGTCCCCCAGCCCCCTCACATGCCCTCCCCAGCCTCGACTCCACTGACCCCCCTGTGAGAGCCCGTTTCGCAGACCCCAGCCCAACCCCCGCCTGCGTCCACCTACCAGCCAGCCCCCAGAGGCCATTGACCCCGTCCACCCCCACAGCCCAGCCCCTAGCGCCGCCCGTGGGGCATATGGGGAACCCTGACTGCCGGGAGGGAGAGCCCCTGTGCTTGCTCCCCTCGCTCCATGGCAGGTCATACCTAGCTACCGAGCCTGGAGCATGGTGGAGCCTCGAACTGCCCGGGCAGAGCCCGCTGCCCCCACCCCCTGCTGCCGCAACCCCGCCCACGTGCAGCCCAGCCTAGCGCCGCCCTGGGCAAGTGGGGAGGCCCTGACTGCCGGGAGGGGGACCCTTGTCTGTCCCCCCTCGCGCCCTCAGCTCAGCCCCTAGCGACCGCCGCTGGAGCCATGGGATGCCCATGACTGCCCGGCAGAGCCCGCCTGCTGCCCCCCACCTTGTGGCCAGGCCCTGCGCCCGAGGGGGGGTCACTCCGCCAGGATTCCGCACCACTATGTAGCAGCCAGGAAGGCCGATGAAGAAGGACACAGCAAGAGGATGTCGGTGCCGCTCCTGGGGTGGGGGTGGGGACAGAAGTGAGATGGGGGGGGGTTTGGAGGGCGAGTAAGGGAGCCGCAAGCCGGGACACAATGGGGGGGGGAGAGGGCCAGGGGAAGGTGCAGCAGAGACGAGAGGGGAGCCCTGCAGGGGGGCAGAGCTGGCAGCGAGGTCCCGGGGGCTGGGCTGGCTGCAGGAATGGGGGTGGGGGTCGTGGGGGTCACTCACCCTCTGCCGAATCGGGCCCGAATGAGGGATCATGTTTACACTGTTCCCTGCAAGAGGAGCGTCAGAGTTGGGGGCTGGGAGCTCCGGATCTCCTGGGTTTTCTCCAGCTCTGGGAAGGGGAGTGGGGGCTGGTGGTTATAGCATGGGGGACTGAAGCCAGGACTCCTGGGTTCTCTCCCGGCTCTGGGAGGGGAGTGTGTATGGTGGGTTAGGGCTTTGATGGTGGGTTGGTTGGTTGTTGACGGTGCATGGGTTTTGGGGTTTGGGTTTAGGGTGCCAGTCGTTGTGGCTGGGCTGGTGGGTCGGAACAGGGGGCTGGAGCCCGAATTCCTGGGTTCTCTCCCCAGTCCTATGCGGTGGGGGCGGGTTTTTACAGTGGATCTGGGGGAATCGGACCCAGGTGTTCCTGCACCTTTGCAGGAAAGCTCCCAGTGCGCCTTCTCCAAGCCAGCGAGTTGCGAAGTGACCGCGGGGGGGGGGGGCGTGTCAAGGTTACTGGGGGGGGGTCAGGGGCCAAGGCCTGTATCAAAGAGCTGAGCATTAGGAGAGTAAAGGGCCAGGTGGGGCCAGAAGAGTGGCCAGGACAGAGAGAGTGCTGGCCCCCCCCCCCCCCATGGTGGAAAAACTCCACTGCAGCCACACCCCCCCCGACTCCTTATTTGAGCCCACTCGAAACCAAAAAGTCCAGGCGTTGGGTGCTTCTCGTGTGTCTGGGTGAAGTAGTCAGATGGTCTCCCATTCCGGGGCACCCCTGACTCTAGAGCAGCTGGGAGCCAGGCTGGAAGGAGCTTCACCTAAGGAATTGTTATTGGCTTTAGCTTTTATTAATAGATCATTTACCCCATAACCGCACCCCAATCCCCCGCGTCACCCCCTACCTAGCGCTGCCCCCCCAGCGCTGCCGGTGCCCCTCTATGATAAGGTTTTCCCGGCACAGCCCCTGCCAGCCTAGCCCTAGGTGATGTGTATGTATATGGGGGTCTGATGGTGCGTGATCTCCCCTCTCCCCCAGCAGCCCTACCAGCATGTGGTATTGCCCCTCACTCCCGAGCCGCAGCCCCTACCAGCCCAGCCCTTGCCCCCCACTCTGCCAGTGCCCCTCACTCCTGACCCGCAGCCCTGCAGCTCATCGCCCTACCCCCCCCAAGCCCCTGCCAAGTGCCTCACTCCCGACCGCAAGCCCCTGCCAGCCCAGCGCCTGCAGTGCCCCTCACATCCGGAACCACGCCCCTGCCAGACCAGCACTGCCCCCAGCCCTGCGGTGGGGCCCCCTCACTCCGACCGTAGCCCGCTGCCAGCCTAGGCCCTACCCGCCCCAAGCCCCTGCCGGTAGGCCCCTCACTCCCGACCCGCAGGCCCCTGCCAGCCCAGTCCCAGCCAGCCCGCAGCTCTGCCGGTGCCCCTCACTCCCGACCCGCAACCCCTGCAGCCCAGCCCTGCCCCCGCAAAGCCTCTGCGGTGCACTCACTCCTCGACCCGCAGCCCCTGCCAGCCCAGCCTGCCCCCAAGCCCTGCCGGTCCCCTCACTCCCGACCGCAGCACCCTGCAGCCCAGCCTGCCCCCCCAGCCCTGCCGGTGCCCTCACTCGACCCGCAGCCCTGAACAGAGCGGAGGGCTGAGATCGTGTGTGTTGTGTGTTCTTGGGAGTCAGTTGTGTGTACGCGTGATGCAGTGAAATGGGGGGCGGGGCAGCATGGGGGAGGGAAGGGGGGAGGCAGAGGCTGGAGAGAAACGGGGGGTCCGGGTGGACGAGGATGGGGGGTCACTGGAAGGGGGTTTCTGGGGGCTAGAACGCAAAGCCCCCCTCAGTCGGACACCTTGGGTAAAGGGGGGTCCCTCTCCAGCACAGCGCCCGGGGTGGGTATTTCAGCCGCTCTCCCGAGGGGTCAGTCTAAGCCCGAGCCGGTAGAGCACCTGCCCCTCACTCCCGCAAGGGCCCCCAGCGCGGGAAGTTTCTATTCCTTGTTTCCCGGTCACCGCACAAACCGGATCGTCTCTCAATCAACAACCCAGGCCCCTGCCCCATTCCCTGCCCCCCTGAGCCAGCGAGTCCCTGCCCTGGGGCCGGGTGGGAGCTGGTGCCCCCCAGAGGGCAGGAACGCAGTGACCCCACCTCTCGGTTTCAGAGCCTCCATTCCTGGCCAAGGCCCAGCTGCTTCAGTCGGGGGCCAGAGCCCTGGGCGACGTCTCTGGGGTTAACGGCTTCCTCCCCCGGCGCCGCGACCGGCCCCACAAGCAGGAGGTGAGAGGGGACGGAGGGAAGAGGGGGGCCCCTCCCCCAAGCGCCCCCCACCCCACCCCGCGGCATTAACACCCTTCCTTCTTCGTCCTCCGCAGGACCCCCTTGGCTATTCCCACAGCCCCGGCTTCCCCGGCCCAAAGCAGGACCCCCCGGGAGCCCACCTGGCCCAGCGCGGCAGGAGCAGCTCCTCTGAGGGGCTGGCGCCCCACATCTGGAGCCGGCTGCAATCCAGTAAGGAGCTGGGGGGCAGTACCCAGTCGTGCTGGGGGCGCTGGATCCTCCTCAGGGGGCAGTTTGGGTGGCTGCTGACAGATCCCCTCACCCGAGCTCTGCCCCCCCCCCAGATATCCCCAGGAAAAGCTACCGGCCCAGATCTGTGGAGCACTGGATCGACCCGTTAAATGCCTTCGAAGACGTCGTTAGCACAGAGGTGAGGGGCGGGGGCAGCAGGGGGCTCCGCCTGGGCAGTCAGGGCTCCCCATGGCCCCAGGGTGGCGCTAGGGGCTGGGCTGCAGGGGGTCATGGGCGGCAGCGGGGGACTCTCCCTGGGCAGTCAGGGCTCCCCATGGCCCCAGGGCTGCGCTAGGGGCTGGGCTGCAGGGGTGGGTCAGAGGGCAGCAGGGGGCTCTGCCCGGGCAGTCAGGGCTCCCCATTGCCCCATGGTGCCGCTAGGGGCTGGGCTGCGGGGAGCAGGGGGCAGTGAGGGACTCTCCCCGGGCAGTCAGGGCTCCCCAGGGCAGTGCTAGGGGCTGGGCTGCAGGGGGTGGGGGGCAGCAGGGGGCTCAGTCCGGGCAGTCAGGGCTCCCCATGGCCCCAGGGCGGCGCTAGGGGCTGGGCTGCAGGGGGCAGGGGGCAGTGGGGGACTCTCCCCGGGCAGTCAGGGCTCCTCATGGCCCCAGGGCGGCGCTAGGGGCTGGGCTGCAGGGGACTCTCCCCTGACAGTT
>NC_133780.1:1508102-1513206 GCF_003597395.2 Chelonoidis abingdonii | reverse complement strand
GTATTCCCAGCCCCACCCCAGAGCCAGCCCCCTGTCGGGCGAGGGGTCCCCGTATTCTCAGGGCCCAGCCCCAGAGCCAGCCCCCTGTCGGGCGAGGGGTCCCCGTATTCCCAGCCCCACCCCAGAGCCAGCCCCCTGTCGGGCGAGGGGTCCCCGTATTCTCAGGGCCCAGCCCCAGAGCCAGCCCCCTGTCGGGCGAGGGGTCCCCGTATTCCCAGCCCCCTGTCGGGCGAGGGGTCCCCGTATTCCCAGCCCCCCCAGCCTGTCTCAGGTCAGCGCTGGGGGAGGGGTCCCTGGGCGTCTCCGTGACCCCGTCTGTCTCCGCAGATCCCAGCACTTGTACCTGCAGCCTGGCCCGGCCCCCGGCTCCCCGGCGGCCCCCGTCCTGCCCGGCTCGGCCCTGCTCTCGGGGGTGGCCCTCAAGGGCCAGTACGTGGAGTTCTCGGCCCTGCAGGCGGCCGAGCTGGCCAAGCTGCCGGCCACGGGGCTACTGTACCAGGCGGCCCCCCCCTTCCTCTACAGCCCCCCCTTCTGTGCCGGCCAGCTGGGCCCCGAGCAGCCCCTGCTCCAGGTAGGTGGTGGGGTCACTGGGGGAGGGGGAGGGGCTCCCTGTTCCTGGCTCCGCCCCCTGATCATTGGCTCCTCCCCTCCAGGTGCGGCAGGAGCTGAATCCCCCCTCGGATTTCTACCCAGGCTCCCTGCCCCAGGCCAACCAGAGCAACTTCCTCCAGGCCCCGGGCCCCGCCCAGCAGGTGAGCCACGCCCCCAGCTCATTGGCTCCGCCCCCAGCTCCGCCCCATGCACTGACCCCTCTCCCCCTGCAGATGCTGCTGCCTGTGGTGGAGTCGCAGCTGCCCCCGGTGGTGAACTTCAGCTCCCTGCAGCAGGGGGCGCCAGCCGCCCCCCCACCACTGCCCCTGGTGCCCGTCACCCCGACCCTGCGGCCCCCGGGGCAGCTGGCTGGGCGCCTGGTCCCCTCGCCTGTCCGCGCCTTCCCCCATGGCATGGGGCGCACAGAGGTAAGGGGGGCTGGCCCAGGGGGGCGGGGGGGGAACCCGGCTGCGGGCGGGAGGGGCCCTGGCTGACCCCTGCTCCCCTCTCCCCACAGCTGCACCCCATGGAGCTGAAGCCCTTCCCCGAGTACCGGAAGCTGAGCAGTCCGGGGGGGCGAGCCCCAGCAGCGGGCAGGTGAGTGGGGGCAGGGAGGCTGAACCCCAGGGGTCCCCCTCCCAGTGTGGCCCCCTCACCTACTTTCCTCTCCCCTCCCCCCACAGAGCCTGCGTCGGCCCCTTCAGCTCCCGCCTCCGGGCCCCAGGATCCAGCTACGCAGGGGGCAGCCGCAGCCAGCGCTCGGATGGGGGCCCACTGGTGAGCCTGGGGCCCCTCCCCGATCCAGCCCCATGGCCTCTCCCCTCAGGGGGCACTGCCCTGATCTGGGCCCCAGGCCCCTTCCCTGCTGGGGAGTGCTGCCTCGAGCCGGCCCCACGGCCTCTCCTTGCTAGGGGGCCCTTCCCCGCTGGGGAGTGCTGCCTCGAGCCGGCCCCACGGCCTCTCCTTGCTAGGGGGCCCTTCCCTGCTGGGGAGTGCTGCCTCGAGCCGGCCCCACGGCCTCTCCTTGCTAGGGGGCCCTTCCCCGCTGGGGAGTGCTGCCTCGAGCCGGCCCCACGGCCTCTCCTTGCTAGGGGGCCCTTCCCTGCTGGGGAGTGCTGCCTCGAGCCGGCCCCACGCCCTTCCCCGCTGGGGGGTGCTGCCTCGAGCTGGCCCCAGGTCCCTTCCCTGCTGGGGGGCCCTTCCCCGCTGGGGAGTGCTGCCTCGAGCCGGCCCCAGGTCCCTTCCCCACTGGGGGGTGCTGCCCCGAGCTGGCCCCAGGTCCCTTCCCCGCTGGGGAGTGCTGCCTCGAGCCGGCCCCACGCCCTCTCCCTGCTAGGGGGCCCTTCCCCGCTGGGGGGTGCTGCCTCGAGCTGGCCCCAGGTCCCTTCCCCGCTGGGGAGTGCTGCCTCGAGCCGGCCCCAGGTCCCTTCCCCACTGGGGGGTGCTGCCCCGAGCTGGCCCCAGGTCCCTTCCCCGCTGGGGAGTGCTGCCTCGAGCCGGCCCCACGCCCTCTCCCTGCTAGGGGGCCCTTCCCCGCTGGGGGGTGCTGCCTCGAGCTGGCCCCAGGTCCCTTCCCCGCTGGGGAGTGCTGCCTCGAGCCGGCCCCAGGTCCCTTCCCCACTGGGGGGTGCTGCCCCGAGCTGGCCCCAGGTCCCTTCCCCGCTGGGGAGTGCTGCCTCGAGCCGGCCCCACGCCCTCTCCCTGCTAGGGGGCCCTTCCCCGCTGGGGGGTGCTGCCTCGAGCTGGCCCCAGGTCCCTTCCCCGCTGGGGAGTGCTGCCTCGAGCCGGCCCCAGGTCCCTTCCCCACTGGGGGGTGCTGCCCCGAGCTGGCCCCAGGTCCCTTCCCCGCTGGGGAGTGCTGCCTCGAGCCGGCCCCACGCCCTCTCCCTGCTAGGGGGCCCTTCCCCGCTGGGGGGTGCTGCCTCGAGCTGGCCCCAGGTCCCTTCCCCGCTGGGGAGTGCTGCCTCGAGCCGGCCCCAGGTCCCTTCCCCACTGGGGGGTGCTGCCCCGAGCTGGCCCCAGGTCCCTTCCCCGCTGGGGAGTGCTGCCTCGAGCCGGCCCCACGCCCTCTCCCTGCTAGGGGGCCCTTCCCCGCTGGGGGGTGCTGCCTCGAGCTGGCCCCAGGTCCCTTCCCCGCTGGGGAGTGCTGCCTCGAGCCGGCCCCAGGTCCCTTCCCCACTGGGGGGTGCTGCCCCGAGCTGGCCCCAGGTCCCTTCCCCGCTGGGGAGTGCTGCCTCGAGCCGGCCCCACGCCCTCTCCCTGCTAGGGGGCCCTTCCCCGCTGGGGGGTGCTGCCTCGAGCTGGCCCCAGGTCCCTTCCCCGCTGGGGAGTGCTGCCTCGAGCCGGCCCCAGGTCCCTTCCCCACTGGGGGGTGCTGCCCCGAGCTGGCCCCAGGTCCCTTCCCCGCTGGGGAGTGCTGCCTCGAGCCGGCCCCACGCCCTCTCCCTGCTAGGGGGCCCTTCCCCGCTGGGGAGTGCTGCCTCGTGCCAGCCCCACGCCCTCTCCTCTTGGGGACACTACCCTGATCTGGCCCCACGGCCTCTTCCCTGCTAGGGGTTCCTTCCCTGATCTTGGCCTCAGGCCCTTCCATGCGGGGGGGGGGGGGGCCTGCCCCCCTCTGGCCTCAGCACAAGGAATGGGGCTTCGGGCTTGATCTGCATGTGGGGGGTTAAGTTGCACCCCGTGTGTCTGATTCTCCCTCCCCCCAGGTCTCCCCATCGGACGTTCTCTGCTGGACCCCCAGGCCCTGGGAGCGTCACCCCACCCGCCAGCCCCCCAGCCAGAGTGACAAGCAGGATCCTGGCCTTGCCCATCAGCGCTAGCCCGGCCCCTGTTCCCCCCCCCCCTCCCTCTCAGTGAGTGGGGAGGGGCTGACCCCTTCCCCCTGTTAACTTCTGGGGTGGGGGGGTTCCCAGGGGGTGAGAGCAGAGCTGCCCCACTGAATGTAACTGGAGTTGGGTTTGGTTTTGATTCACCTGAATTAATTTGGGGGCCCCTGCCCAGCTGCGTGTAAATATGTGTAGGGCAGGGGCCTCCCTCCCCTCCCCCAGCTGGGGGGGGCAGCAGGTTTGTTACAAAATAAACTGAAAAACTGTTTAAAAAAATGAATAAAAGGTTAAAACACAAAAGTGGGGGGGCCCGGCTGCGGGCAGATGAGGCGCATAGAGTCCAGGGGCAGTGGGGCTGGGTCTACACTAGGGCTGTCAGTTCCTGAGGGGGCTACTAGCCAGCGTGGGCCTGTCCTCCCGAGCTGTGGCACCATCCTGGGGTGGGGAAATGCTGCTGGGTGAGCCCCCCAGCAACTGGAGCAGTGGGTGGGGATCAGTTGCTCAGTTGTGTCTAGTGCAAAGGGGATAAGATTGACGCGTCTATCAGCACTGAACGCCCCGCCCCCGGCTTCAGCAAGGTGATTGGCTGGTGGCAGAGCTCAGGTCTGGGCCCCACCCCAATCACTGGGTTGGGCGGGCAGGGGCCCATCACAGGGCCTGTTCCAGGACAGCCACAAGCAGCCAGCAGTGACCCTGCCCAGGCCAGATTCTCTGTGGTTTCCCCTCACTGGGGGGTAATGGCTGATTCACACCCCCCCCCCAAAGCCACAGACCAGACCCACAGCCTGACACCAAGTGGCTTTATTGGCAGGGGATAAATAGGGGGCGGGGGGCCCAGGCGCCCCCTAGGCCTCGTCCCCGAAGGCGCGGGCAGCGTTGGGGAACCGCTGGGGGCTGAAGCTGGGATCCTCCCGCAGCCGCTTCTGGAGGTCAGCGCAGAGCTGGAAGAGAGGGGGGGCAGGGTGAGCGCAGACACAGGGAGCCCCCACCACCCCAGAGAGCGTTGGGGGCCAACCCACCGGGGGCACCAGGCAGGGCAGACCTGCAGGCTGGGGGGGGCGGGGGGCTCACCTGCTGCCGGTAGCCCTCCTGCAGCACCGGCTCGGCCAGCTCCCGGCTCAGGCTCTCGCTGCCGCTCAGGGGCTTGACACCGGTGGCCTTGGCAGCTCGGCTGACGGCCTCGGACAGGAGCAGCTGGGGGCCATCGCCCCGCATGGTCTGGGGCACAGCGGAGGGAGAGTGCAGTTGGGGGCAGGCAGGCAGCTCACCTGGCGGCGCTTGGCCAACCTGCCCCTGAGGCGTCGCTCAGCAGCCGGGCAGTGCGGTTGGGGGGCAGAGTAGGGGGACCTCACCTTGTGGGGCTCAGCAGCTGAGGGGCTCGGCCAGGGGGTGCGGTTGGGGGGGGGCTCACCTTGCAGCGCTTGGCTGGCATGCCCGTCAGGCAGGCATCGCTCAGTAGCTGAGGGGCTCGGTTGGGGGGCTCACCTTGCGGCGCTTGGCTGGCATGCCCGTCAGGCAGACGTCGCTCAGGAGCTGGGCTGGGGGGGGCTCACCTTGCAGCGCTTGGCTGGCATGCCCATCAGGCAGGCGTCGCTCAGCAGCTGAGGGGCTCGGCCGGGGGGTGCGGTTGGGGGGCTCACCTTGCGGCGCTTGGCTGGCATGCCCATCAGGCAGGCGTCGCTCAG
>NC_133780.1:1487184-1506770 GCF_003597395.2 Chelonoidis abingdonii | reverse complement strand
CCCCCCCCCCCATGAGCGCCCCCAGCCAGCACACCAGTGCAGCTACACAATCCTGGCCGGGGGGGCCCTGGGGCTATGTGGGGGGCTGGGGGCACTCACGATGCGGTCGTTGATGACGGCGGTCAGGGCGCCCCGCTCCCCCCGCAGGCAGTACAGGTTCAGCGCCAGGCACTCGAACAGGCCCTGGTTACACAGCTCCAGCAGCCGGCACCCGAAGGTGGGGTCTGGGGGGGGGGGGGGTATTAGAGCCAGGCCTGGAACCTCCCAGAACCCCCAAGAAACCCCCCTGCGACAACCCCCAGCCCCCCCTCCCAGCCTCAGGGATCTCCCCTGCGACCCTGACCCAGTCTCCCCCCAGAAACCCCCCTCTCAGCCTCAGTGACCTGCCCCCCGCAAGCCCCCCTCACCGGCGCAGCGCAGGATGTGGGTGGCGATGCGGCTGAAATGCTCCTGCAGGAACTCCAGGTTGGTCCGGGTGATGTCGACCCCATCCTGCACCCGCACTGAGGCCTGGGAATGGGGGGGGGGCAGCAATGAGACATTGGGGACCCCCCACGCACACCCAGAGCCCCCCACCCCGGGAAGCCCCTCACACACCATTACTGGTGGGGTTGTTCCCTCCTGCCCCCATTGTCCTCAGGCCACCTCTGAACAGAATGGGGGAGAGCAGAGCTGCCCGCAGCCGGGGGGAGTGGGGAGAGTGGGGCCCCCTGCAGCCAGTGGGAGTGGGGAGCGAAGGGAGAACAGCCCCAGCCCGCAGCCAGTGGGAGTGGGGCCCCCCGCAGCTGGGGGGTGGGGTGAGGGGAGGGGAGAGCAGGGCCCCCCTCTGCCCGCAGCCGGTGGGGGGTGAAGGGAGAACAGCCCCTCCCCCACAGCCGGTGAGAGTGGGGCCCCCCGCAGCCAGGGGGGTGAGGGGAGAACGGCCCCCCCCCAGCCCAGGGGGGGGGGACACTCACGAAGCTCTCGCGGATGTATTCCTGCAGGCCAGTGATCAAGCTGTGGGTGGCCACCTAGGGGAGCAAACACAGGTTAGCGGGGGAGAAAGGGGGGCAGCCAGGCTAGGGGTCGGGAGTGGGGGCCACAAGGAACAGGGGTCGAGGGACTCATGGATGTTTGGGGGGCTCAGTGGGGGTCGGGGGGCCCCTCATCCACACATTGTGGTCCGAGGGCTCCCGCCCCCCCCAGGTACTCCTGGTGGAAGCAGCGAGCAGGGAATTCGGGGGGCCCCTCACCCACACGTTGTGGTCTGAGGGCTCCCGCCCCCCCAGATACTCCTTTGGAAGCAGCGAGCGGGAGATTCGGGGGGCCCCTCACCCACACATTGTGGTCCAAGGGCTCCCGCCCCCCCCAGGTACTCCTGGTGGAAGCAGCGAGTGGGGGATTCGGGGGGGGGCAAAGGGGTTTCGGGGGGCCTCTCACCCGCACGTTGTGGTCCGAGGGCTCCCGCCCCCCCAGGTACTCCTGGTGGAAGAAGCGGCGCAGCTGGGGCTGGACGCGCTGCAGCGGCTGGAACTGCCCATGGAGAAGCATCACCACGTCCACCATGGAGAAGTTCTGGCAGATCAGCGAGAGCAGGTCCCCGAAGAAGCCTGGGAACAGACGGGGGCAGTGGGACACCCCTGGGGGGCAGGGCCTGGCGGGGGGGCCAGGCATGAGGGGGTGAGGGAAGCCAAGAGTAATGTGGCCTGGCAGGATGGTGGGGGATGGGCTAGAAGGGGCATGGCCCCCAGGAAGGGGCGGGGCCCAGCAGCACAGAGGGGGTGGGGCCACCAGAAGGGGCGGGGCTGTGGGAACAGACAGGACCTGGCAGCCCAGAGGGGTGTGGCTGCTGGAAGGGGCAGGGCACAGCAGCCCAGAAGCAGAGGGGCCACCAGAAGGGGTGGGGCCTGGCAGCGCAGAGGGGGCGTGACCGCTGGAAGGGGCGGGGCTGCCAGATGGGGCGAGCCCCAGCCACCCAGAGGGTCAGGGCTGCCTGATGGGGCGGGGCCCGGCTGCCCAGAGGGGGCGTGGCTGCCAGAGGGGGCGGGGCCCGGCTGCCCTGAGGGGGCGTGGCTCACCAATGGCGCCCTCAGTGCCCGGCTCAAACAGATTACTGGTGCCGCTGAGACGCTGGATGAAGCTGGCGATGCTCTCGGTGCTGCCCTGCTGGGCGTTCAGCGAGCCCATCATGGACGACAGCACCCCCTGCACCACGCTGATGAAGAACTCGGGGGTCAGGGCCTCGGGGCCCCCAGGGGGGCGGCCCCGCCCCCGCTCCCCGCCTGACACCCGCTCAGACATCAGAGGCAGGGCAGGGGCTGGAGGGGCCTCTGGCTGCGGTGGGGGGGGAGGGGCAGAGGGTGATGCCTGTTCTGGCACCTGTGGGGGGGCGGCCCCCATCTGCGTGGCCTGGACAACAGAAAGAGACAGTAGTCAAGGACGGCTTGGGCAGGCTGTCCAGTCAAGGACATAGGGGGAAATCTGGTTTTACCCAGAATGCCATGGGGTGGGCAGTGCTCACCTGCAGGAAGTCTGTCATGCCCTGCAGAAAGGTGGGCATGCCGGGCATGCCAGGCATGGCCACGGTGATGGTGGGGGAGCCCACGCCAGCCACGCCCGGGCCCGCCGCCCCCAGCAGGTTGCCCAGGAGCTGGGAGAAGTGGAGATCGTCAGCGGGCGGGGGCGGCTGGGCCGAGGAGGAGGTGGAGGGCACGGGGCCCCCTGGCGCCCCGGCAGAGCTGCCCCCCGCCGCGGTGGTGGCAGTGTTGGTGGTGGCTGCGCTGGCCGAGGCCGTGGGCGGGGAGGCCGGGGCCGGGAAGGAGGCCGACGAGGTGGTCGTGGTGGTGGAGGAGGAGGAGGAAGACGACGCCGAAGATGAGCCACTGCCCTGAGCTGGGAGGGGCAAAATTAGCATAGAAGGTCCTGCCCCTCCCCTTCTCATGATGCCCCCTGCCCCGTCATCCCCATTCACCCCAAACCTTCCCATAATGCCTCCTGCCTCACCCCTCAATCTCTCCCTACCCACTCCACCGCCCCCTCCCATAATCCTGTCTGCATCCCAAAATAAACCCCCCCCCCCCGCACACGACGCTGGCCCCACACATGACCCCAGCACCTCGCACCGCCAAAGCCCTCCAAACCCCTAGGTGCAAGACAATGGTGAAAAAAGCCCTCCCCAACTCCCGCCTGTCCTCCTGCCCCCACCCCACCAAAGGAGACAATGTGGGGCAGAGACTTACCCCACAGAGAACCGGCTGCATCAAGCAGCTCCAAGGGAGCCCGCTGATCATCTTGTGTCCAGGGAGGCATTGCCCCTATGCCGGGAGTCTGGGGGCAAGACAGACGTATCTCAAAGCAGTGCCCCTTAAGTGGGCGAGCGCGCCCCCCTGACCAGCCAGTCCCTGCCCTGGGGCCGGATGGGACCCGGTGCCCCCAGAGCGGACAGGCGCCCTGCCCCATTCCCTGCCCCCCTGAGCAGCTAGTCCTGCCTGGGGCCGGGTGGGAGCTGGCACACACTAGAGGAACAGACCCCTCCCCATCCCCGCCCCAAGCCAACGCAGTCCCTGTAGTTGGGGATGGCCCATGCCCGCATTCGCTGGGCTCTCACACGTTAGTCCTGGTGCCTGGGGGGCACCTGGGTGGGTGCCGGAGCGGTACGGGCCGAGGGCCGGCGATCACCACGCGGTTGGAGCTGACTGGAAGCCTGGACTGCTCTAGCGGATAGGACGGAACAGGTACACCGAGCCGCCGGGTGGCGACCATCTGGGGGAGCAGCCCCCTGCTGCCCCACTGGCAAGCACCACCTGTGGCAGCGGAAGCCGCGGCCCCGCATAGCCTGCTGAGTCTTAGCCACCGCTGGGGCCGATCACTCGCGGGGCAGCGGCAGGGGGTACGTGTCAGGACGCCCTCCCTGCTGGGGTAGGGGGGGGACAGCCGGGTCACCCAGGTGGATAGCCGCAAAGCGCCTCTGCTGGGAAGCTGCTGAAACAGCTCCAGCCCTCCCCGCCCCCACCCCCCTGTCCAACCTGCCCCGCACGCCCCCCAACCACGCCCCCCCAGTCCCACCACGCCGCACACCCTGCCAGTTCCACCCCCGCCCCGCCAGTGCCCCTCACTCCTGACCCGCAGCCCCTGCTAGCCCAGCCCTGGGCTCTGAGGCTGGGCACATCTCACCTATGCCCGGGCCATGCCCGGCTGGTCCAGCAGTGCCCATGGAAACGGTGCCCCCAGAGCCGCCCCCTGGTGCCTGAGACCCAGAATCTGAGGATAAGAAACAGATGATTGACCCAGCACGGAACCAGGATCGAACCCAGGAGTCCTGGAGCGGAACAGCCCCTGCCCCATCCTCCCCTTTCCACCCGAGCCAGCCAGTGCCCTCTAGAGGGGACAGGGCCCCTGCGCCCCATTCCCCGCCCCCCAAGTCAAGGCCCCTCGGGGGTCTCCCACTCACCCTGTATGTTCATGTGCATCATGACGACGGGCTCAACTGTCTGGTGGGAGATGCGGATGACCCGGGGGTGGCTGGTCTGGGAGCCCTGGGTCTGAGTTGGGGCCGCCCCAGGCCCCAGCTGGCTCTCTGGGCCCCGGCCTGGCTCCCCGGGGCTGGGGGCTCCAGCCAGGACCGGAGGGGAGGGCTGGGTGGGGGCAGGTCCCTCGGAGCCAGGCTGGGAGGGGCGTGCACCGTTCCCCGTCATGGTCACTGTGGTCCCAACATTGATCTGTGGACAGATGAGAAGTTAGGGGGCCCATCCCGGATGCCTGGATCCATCCCCTCCCTCCCTGGGGCTGTGACCCTCCCTAGACATGTCATCCAGGGCCCCGAGTCCATCCCCCTCCACAGGGGCTGTGAGCCCCTCAAGGGGGTGTCATCCTGGACTCCTGGGTCCATCCCCAAGTCCCTCTAGGGGTATCATCCCATACACCTGACTCCCCGGGAGCCCCCCAGGTGGTGTTAGTCCAGAAACCTGGGTCCATCCTCCCTCCCTAAGAGCTCCGAGGCGCCCGCCCTGGACGCCTGGGTCCCGCGAGGCCCCCCAGGGGCGGGCGCCGCTCCGGACGCCTGGGTCCCACGAGGCCTCCCAGGGGCGGGCGCTACCCTGGCCGCCTGGGTCCAGCGCCCCAGCTCACCTGTATGGGGATGGCAGCCTGCTGCAGCACCATAGGGGCAGCGTAGTGGGACATGGGCCGGACCACGTGGAGGTGGCGGGGGGCGCTGCAGGACAGGTTGCAGCGCAGGTCAGACAGGGCCACGAAGGTGTTCCCCAGCAGGCGCATGGACTCCCCCACCAGGTTGATGATGCGCTGGTCCTCCTCGCGCCCCTCCGTCTGCCAACACAGGGGGCACGGTCAGCCCCCACAGTGCCACCCTGCCGCCCATGGTATCGCCCGCCTCCCCACCCTCTGCCATCTCATCCATGGTACAACCCAGCTCAAGGCCCCCATCGCCCTGTTCATGGTATCACCCATCTCACAGCCAAAATAATCCCCACCCCCTTGCGTGGTGCAAACCATAATGCTCTCACACCCCTACTCCCAAAAATGAACTGCTCAGCTTCTAGCCAATCAAAGGCCTGACAGCAGGGGCAGGAGCCTGGACCATACCCAAGGGTTAGAACTGTGTGTGGGGAGCGGGGATTTGGATCCTGCCATCCTTTCATAGACGCGGGGGGGAGGGCAGAATTTGGACCACCCCATTATCACCAGGACAGTGGTTGGGGGCAGAGAAAAGATTTGGACCATCCCAATCTCACAGCATTGGGGGGAATGTTCCAAACATCCCATTCTGAGGGGACGGGGGAGACTTGGACCATCCCAATCTCAGGGAGGGGGGGTGTTCAGAACATCCCATTCTCCCTGGGACAGAGGTGGGCCTGGCACATCCCATTCTCACTGCCCGGGCGGGGGTGGGGGTTAACTAGCCCTTACATTGTTGTTGTAGTCAGTGGTGCTGGCCGTGGCCAGGATCTCCTCGTATCGCTGCAGGAACGGCTGCAGCTGCTCCTCCACCCTGCGCAGCTCCAGCAGCACCTCCACGTACTCGGCCGGCGCCGGGTGGCTGCAGGGAGACCGGAGAAAGGGCTCAGTAGGCGCCAGGGCCCCGCTCCCCACCCCACCTGCTCAGCCCTGTCCTCACTTGGGGGCCCCTTCAGCAGCTGGGGGTGGCTCCGGCCCAGGCTGGGGGTTCTCCTCGCCGGGCGCGGCTGGGGGCTCCGAATCAGCTGCCTCCATTGGCTCCCGCTGGCCGGGGCTGGTGGAGGGCGGCGGCTCGTCAGGGGCCGAGGGGGCATTCTCTGGCGCGGGCTGCGGCTGCCCATTGGTGCGACCCTAGAGAGAGAGAGACACACACTGGGCTCAGAGCCTGGGACTCCCCTCCCCCCCCCGCTGGGCCTCAGCCCCACGGCACTCACCTCCAGCCGGCCCAGGATGCCCTGCACGTCTCGGAGCATGTGCTGTGCCATCACCAGGCGGACGCGGGGCTCACTCTGGAACGACAGGGCAGGGCCGGGTCAGGGCCGGGCCTGGGAGTGGAGCTCCCAAGGGGACAGCCTGGTACTAACCCAGACCAGATCCCGGGGCCCGGCCAGCCAGGGACACACGCACACACAGACCCCCAGGGACCGGCCAACCAGGAACACACACGCACCCCCAGGGCCCAGCCAGCCAGGGACACATGCACACACACACCCCCAGGGCCCGGCCAGCACGGGGGACACGCACCCCCAGGCCCAGCCAGCACGGGGGACACGCACACACCCCACCACCCAGGGCCCGGCCAACCAGGGACATATGCGCACACACACCCCCAGGGCCCGGCCAGCACAGGACACACGCACACACACCCCCCCGGGCCCAGCCAGCACGGGGGACACGCACACACACACACCCCCGGGCCCAGCCAGCACGGGGGACATGCACACACACCCACCCATCCCCGGGCCCAGTCACCAAGGGGCCCCCAGACCAAGGGTCAATGCAGAACAGGATCCAGAGCCCCCAGGACACCCCCTGGGCCTGACCAGCCTGGGACTTCCGCCTCCTGGATGAGATCCATGGGCCCTGCCTGCCCCACCCCTCAATGAGTAACCCCAGGATCAGCCTATGGGCCCACTCAGCTGTTTTCTGTCCTCTTCAGCCCCCAAAGAAGATTTCTGGGAGGAAACTTCACTGGTTCAGACCCAGAACCCACCCTGGGCTCTGCCAATTCTCTAACCCTTCCCAGAATCCCCCCCGCCCCAACCCCCACTGACCTTTCACCCCTGCGCCCCCAATGCCCACCCCCCTCCAGTACCTGTATGGGTGCCTGTTCCATATTAATATGAACATCCACAGAGGATCCGTCGATCTTAGGGGGAAGAGGGAGGAGACGGGAGCAAAGAGGGAGAGACGGAGAAAACCAAAGGAAACAAAAAAGGAGGAAAGGCGGAAAAACAGGAAAAGAAAGAGAAAAATAAATAAAAACAGAGAAAGGGGGGAGGGGCCACAGACACTCAGCACAAGGAGGAGGTGGATAGAGACTGGACCCCTCCTGCCCTCCCCCAGCCGGGATGAAACCCAGGAGTCCTGGCTCCCAGCCCCGCTGCTCTAACCCACCAGCCCCCACCCCCTCCCAGAGCTGCGGAGAGAACCCAGGAGTCCTGGCTCCCAGCCCCCCCTGCTCTAATCCACCAGCCCCCACTCCCCTCCCCCCAGAGCCAGAAGAGAACCCAGGATCCTGGCTCCCAGCCCCCCCCCTGCTCTACATCACCAGCCCCCACGTCCCTCGCCAGAGCCAGAAGAGGAACCAGGTTCCTGGCTCCAGCCCCTGCCTGCCTAACCACCAGCCCCCACCCCCCTCCCAGAGCCTGGAGAAGAACCCAGGTGTGCCTGGCTCCCAACCCCCCCTTCTAACCCCCCAGCCCCCACCCACCTCCCAGAGCCAGGAGAGAACCCAGGAGTCCTGAGTTCCCACCCATCCATCACACTTAGTGACACATACCGGCTAGTAGATCTCACACCTATCAGAGAACCACACAGAGAATAAACTACAGCAAACTGCCAGAGGAGAGTGAGAACCTGCCCCTTCCAGGAGCTGACCCCCGGCAACGCACTGGGGCTAGCGCTGCCGGCAGGAGAGAGCCCCACCCCCACCAGCACGGCACCCCCGGCAGGAACTCACCTGTGAGGGCGGCTGCGGGTCCATAATGCTGACGGGTAAATTGAAGGTCCCGACCATGACGTAGCTGTTGGCGTTACGGTCGTGGACGGTGGCACCGGCTCCCCGGCCACCAATGCCATTGTGGGGGGCTGAGGCAGAGCTGGCTCCAGAGGGACCCCCAGAGGTGGGCGACTGAGCCTGGGGAGGGGCACGTTCCACCAAGTGGATCACTTTGCCCCCAACATCTTGGGAAAAAGAGACAAAAGGTGGGTGAAACCAGAACCTCAAACCTCTGGACTCCATCCCGCGCCCCTCCTCAGCTCTGCCAGTGCCCCTCATTCCTGACCCGCAGCCCCTGCCAGCCCAGCCCTGCCCCCCACAGCTCTGCCGGTGCCCTTCACTCCCGACCCGCAGCCACCCACACTCACTATATTCTTTAAGCTTCTTGTCGTCCTGCAGGACTCGCCCCTGGTAAATCAGACGCTGTTTCTCCGCGGGGATATTTACTGAGCCCGCAATGTGCTCTTTGAAATCCTTCACCGTCACCTACAGGGGAAAGGGGCAAGAACCAGTGGGGTCAAACCTGCACCCATCACCTCATCTCCGCTCACACACTGGGCTCGCCACCCCGTGCATGCAGCCCCTGTGGGGTGGGGTGCAGGGCCTGGCAAGTTGGAGACCCCCCGCCTGGGGCTGACCTACGGCTGGCTCGGGGGTGGGACACAGGGGCTGGCTAGTCGGAGACCCCCCGCCTGGGGCTGAGCTGCTGCGGCTGGCTCGGGGGTGGGACCACAGGGGCTGGCTAGTCGGAGACCCCCTGCCTGGGGTTGACTGCGGCTGGTCGGGTGGGACACAAGGGCTGGCTAGTCGGAGACCCCCCGCCTGGGGCGAGTGCAGCTTGGCTCGGGGGGTGGGACACCGGGCTGGCTAGTCGGAGACCCCCGCCGGGGCTGAAGCTGCGCTGGCTCGGGGTGGGATGCGTGGCTGCAAACAGCCGAATGGGGCTGGTGCAGAACATCCTTTAGCGAACGAGACCGGCCGCGGGATCACCGCACCACAGACTCCCAACTCTCACCCCGCCTCCAGGGAAGTCCTGGTCGCGAGTCGAGCGTCTTCACCTCACTTCGAGGTTCTGCCGCACTCCGCCCATGGCGCCGGCCCTGTCACGACAGCGGGTTAACGGCCGGGTCCCTCCTTCCCTCCAATCAGCCCCCTGGCGTCCTTGAAACGCGACCCCCCCACCCTGCTCTCCCCCCCCACCCTGCCCACTGGGTCCTGAACGCGACCCCCCCACCCTCCTCTCCCCCCACCCTGCCCCCTGGGCGTCCTGAACGCGAACCCCCCACCCTGCCCCCCTGGGCGTCCTGAACGCGACCCCTCCCCACCCGACATTCGGGGGGGGGGACACGCGCAGCTGCGGCGCACGGACCCCCCCACGTGACCCGTGACGCTCACCCCGCTCCAAGGGCCCCTCTCGGCGGGGGGAGGGGGAGGGGCGCCAAGTCCTGCTGGCCCCGCCCCCCGGCCTCGCAGGCAGGAACTTCCGGTGGAGCCCGAGCCGCGGGGCCCCACTTCCGGTCCCCGCGGGGGGGAGACGCGCCCAGGCCCGGCCGGGGAGACGCTGCGGGCTCGGAACGGGGCGAAACGGCCGCGGGACCCGGCGCCTCCCTGGAGCGACTCCCTCCAGCCGCCTCTCGTCGCTGCTGCGCCCGACTGCGCATGCGCGAGAGCCGTGTGCGCCCCGCCTTCCCACCGCGGGTCCTTCGCCTCGGGGCTGTCCGAGCCGGCGCCTGATTAAATACACCGTGAAACCGACAACTCGCCCTCCCCCGCCCCCGCCGCTCGTTCCCTGATCTCTCCTCGGTTTCGAGCCGCCGGGTCTGTTCGCTCTGCGGCGGCGGTGCCGCTTGTTCGCCTCTGATCGCGAAGATTTTGTCCAGGCACCTTTCGGCCTCCTATACCCGGCTCGAGGGGCCTCGCTCGCCAGCGCCTGCGTACTAAAGTCTTTGTCCACCATCTTTCTTCTGGGCGGGCCCGTGTGGCTGCGTATACGGTGAAGGCAGCGCGGCGGCCATCTTGGAGGTTGGCGTGGAAATGATGACGCAGACTCCCCGGCCCGACAGATCTTTTGAGGGCAACACCTTGGCGCTCCAAGGAGCCGAAGCCAAAGCAGCGGCCATATTTGTTATGGGCAGATACTAATGAAACCTGACTTGCCACCATATTTGTTGAGGGCACATGGTCTCAGTCCTGATTGGGGGCCACGTTGTACTTTAAAAACCCTCATCCGCCATTTTTGTTATGGGCAATGAGTCTCGCGAGGCAGGGAATGCCCGTTTGTTATTGTAGGGTCTCCCAAAAGCAGTGGGGACGCTCACTCCTCTTTGTGTTATTGTAGGGTCTCCTCAAAACACGAGGGCCCCTGGGCACGTTGATGTTACTGCAGCATTTTCCCCAAGACACTAAGGATGCCCACCCGGTTACTGCCAAACCAGAGCCACGCCAAGCGGGGGGGGGCGGGGGGCCCGAGACGTCGCCAAGACCAGCCCCCACCCCCCGCACCGCGCTGAGGCAGGACCAGGTCAGCCCAGCCCAGCCTGACGGGGGTTTGTCCAACCTGCTGCTAAACCTCCCGGGACGGGGACCCCACGACACCCCCTGACCCAAGCACTGAACACCCTGAGAGCTAGAAAGTTTCTCCCAATCTCCGGCCGAAATGGCCCTGGCAGCCGAGCTCGGGGGGTTCTCATCCTTCGCTCGCGTGGGTGGCTCCCAACTGATCGTGTCCTTGTAGGGCTCCCCCCACAACCCTACAGGCACCAGCCCTGTTCTCAGAGGGGTTTCTGTCCACATGCATTTGTCACTGGAGGGTCCCTCGTCGGTATCAGCTGCCCGCCCTCCTCTTGGGATTGTAGGGTCTCCTGGGTTCAGCGTTATTGGGGGAGGGGGGCCCTTGCAAACACCCAGCTACACGCACTGGTTTATTATTGTAGGGTCTCCTGTAAGCTCCATCCCCCCACACACATCCTGTTGTTGTGGGATCTCCTGGAGGCTCCCAGAGCCCCTCCCTCACTGCACTGTTTACCATCAGCCCCCCCTGCCTCAGTAGGCGTTGGGTCGCTCCCACACATGGGACTCTGGACTCCAGCGAGTTAACAATTAACGTGGGCCGGGGGCTGAGGGGGCAAAGGTGAGCCAGCCACAGGGACAAGGGCCGGCAGACGGCCCCGAACCTGGCCCCCACCGGCCATGCTGCAGCGCACCTGGTCCTACCTGCTGTACCTGTATGGGGCCCTGATCAGCACCCTGAGCCCATGCGCCCCCCCTGCCCCATTGCCAGCCAGCGGGCTGGACCGGGACCAGGTAGCCGGCCCTGGGGGGTGGGTCTGGGGAGAGCCCGTCCTTGGGATCAGGGGGTCTGGGGATCCCCAAGGCTGAGGCACTGAAGGTTGTGGGGGGACCCAGGAGAAGGGGGGTTGATGTTGGGGTTGGGGGATGAGCCTGCCCAGAGGTGGGCCTGGGGACCCCTGGGCAGCAAGGAAGGATGTGGGGTTCCCTCGCCAATATTTGGGTGTTTGTGGGGTGGGGGCGGCGGGGGGGTCTCTGCATCACCCTGACCCCCCACAGTTCCCCCGGCAGTACCTGGGCACCTGGCACTTCATCGCTGCCGCAGCAGCCACCCCTGCTGCCCTGGAGACCTTCGCGGGCACTGACAGCTCCGTCTTCCACATGGGGCAGGGCCCCCAGCCCCAGCGCCTGCAGCTCCGCGCCACCCTCCGCCTGTGAGTGGGCCCCCCCCAGCCCCCTCCAGCCCCCTGGATCCAGGGCGCGCCCGGCAGTGAGGGTGCAGAAAGACTCACCCCCATTGGACGTGCCCAACACTCAGGCTTCAGGATCTCACCGGCAGGGTCAGGAAGGGATCCCCCCCAGCTCCGGGAATGATTTTATTCCTCTCCCTCGAAAGGCTCCCGGGTGGGGGTCTCTGCGCATCGTCCTGGCAGCTGGTCCCTGCTCCCCCCGGGTCACGCAGATGCTGGGGGTGGGGTGGGGAAGGAACGGGCCCCCAGCTCCGATGGGCCACGACCCCTGTTGGGTGGGTCTCAGCAGGATGAGCCAGGCAGCTCACCCCAAATCGGTTCCCGGCCATGGGGGGGGCTCGAGCCCCTCTGGGGGTGGCCAGTGACTGGGCTGGGGGGGGCTGGAGCATGTCGGATTGGACATTCGCATGGCCCCTCTGTGCTCTGTGACCCTCCCCTCACTGGCCAGCCACCCCCCCTTCCACCCAGCTCCCCAAAGGCCCCTCCAGCTGACCCTGCCCCCATCCCTTAGGAAATCAGGAGACTGCGTGCCCAGATCATGGATTTATCTGCTTAACGAAGGGAGCACCGACCTGGCCACAGAAGGTAAGTGGTGCCCCTCACTCCCAACCCGCAGCCCCTGCCAGCCCAGCCCTGCCCCCGCTCAGCCCTGCCAGTGCCCCTCACTCCCAACCCGCAGCCCCTGTCAGCCCAGCCCTGCCCCCCCCAGCTCTGCTGGTGCCCCTCACTCTCGACCCACAGCCCCCAGCTCCTGGTTCTGTCTCCCCCTCACAGGGCGGCCGGGAATGAGGACTGAGCTGTTCTCCAGCAAGTGTCCAGACACCATCATTGTCCAGGAAACTGACCGAGACTATCAAAGGATCCTACTGTATTGTGAGTGGTGGCCCGGACGCCTGGGTTCTCTCCCTGGCTCCAGGAGGGGAGTGGGGTCTGGTGGTGACAGCAGAGGGGCTGAGAGCCCGGACTCCTGGGATCTATCCTGGTTCTGGGAGGGGACTGGGTCCTTGGGTGGGGGGAGGTGCTTGGTGCCAGGACTCCTGGGGTGTCACTCCCTGTGCTCCCTCCCCCCCAGCCCGCACCCCCCATCTGGCCGACGACTGCATTGAGGATTTCCAGAGCCAAGCCTACTGCCTGGACATGGAAGAATTCCTGCTTATCCCCCGCAGCCAAGGTACCACCCAGATGGGGAGACCTTTAGGGGGTCCCCTCACCCCATCGGCCAGTGGGATTAGTTTGGAGGGAAGGCGGTGGGTTGGGAGAGAGAGGAGATTGGGTGTGGTAGATTTGCAGGGAGGGAGTTGGAAGGCGCTGAGAAGAAAGGAGGTTGTGGGGGTGAGGGAGGTTTGGGGGTTCAGGAGGCAGTTAGGCAGGTGTTGGGGGGATGGGTAGATTTGGGGGGCATGGAAGAGGATTCAGGGTAGGTTACTGGGGTCACCAAAACGCTCACTGATGCACAACCCCACCCAGAAATTCCCCCCCCGTCCTTACCCCATGGGGTAATTCCCCCTGACACGCACCCCCTAACCCTCTCCCTCTTCTGCCGCCCCCTCAGACACCTGCCAGCTTCAGGATTCCTGACTGACCCACTGCCAGGTGAGCCCAGCCCCTGGACACGCTCAACCCCGCCCCCCCGCCCCAGGGGCCCCGCATCCCCTGACCTGGGTGGAGTGAGCCAGGTCTCAGCCGGATTTTCTACCCCCCTCCCCGCCCAGGCCTCCAGAGACCGAGCTCCCCATTCCACGGGGTGGGGGGTGTGGCTTGGATTGAGGTTGGGGGGGCAGATCTCCTGGGTCTCCCCCCACCAACTCAGGGGGGGGGTCTGTGGGGCCCGGGTTTCATTTGAAGGCTCAGCCGATTTTCCATCGCAGGCCTTTCTCCATTTCTCTCTCCTCCCCTCTGCCAGCCTCCCAGGCTGCTGCGACTGGCCCTTCTGAGGAAACGCCTCCCCCCCGAAGACCGACCCCCTCATTCGCCTGGAGGAAAAAACTCCATTTCCGCAGAGCCTGGCAAATAAATCCCAATCCTGCCGCATCTGTGACAATGTGTCCCTAAGTGCTGGTTTCGACTCACAGGCACGTGGGGCCTGGCCAGTGGTGGGGGAAGCAGGGCTGGGCTAGCGGGGGGCTGTGGGTCAGGAATGAGGGGCACCGGCAGGGCTGGGGGGGCAGGGCTGGGCTAACAGGGGCTGAGTCGGGGGTGAGGGGCACCGGCGGAGATGTGGGGGAACCCAGGGCTGGGCTGTCAGGGGCTGTGGGTCGGAAGTGAGGGGCACCAGCTGGGGTGGGGGCAGGGGCAGGCTGGTATATTCTACTGCACAGCCTGGGGTTATTTGAGCCTTACTTAAAGGAAATGTCTTTCCCATGTGACGCTGGGAAATTCTCATCTCCCTGTGGGCCTCAGTTTCCCCACTGATTGAATGATTCAGACTTTGGGGAGCTTTCGAACACCCCAGGGCAGGGACAGTCTCTCCCTGTCTGTCTGGGCAGTGCCTGCTGCGATGGGGCCCTCAGCTCAGTCAGGGGAGTCTCCCCTCTAGGTCAGAAGGTCTGTGCAGGGCCTGGTGCGATGGGGGAAAGGGGGGACAGTCTTGGTTGGGCCACGTAAGAAAACCAGTCCAGGCCGGCCGCTCGTTGTCTGTGAAATTTTCCATTTTATTTAAATAAAACACAGGTTTAAAACCCAGCGCAGGAGCCGGGCTCTGGAATCGGCTCCCGAGCGCTGGTCTGGATTAATCCACAGCTAAAGGTCACAGATTTCTGCCCCCGCACTGCTCCAGAGCAGAGCAACTTCAGGTCTGACCCTCCTGCCCAGGAGACAGTGCAGCAAACCCCACCTCCAACGCCCCCACACCACACCATAGATGCTGATCTAGACCCCCCAGACTGGATTTGGGGCAGAGCTGAGGGGATACAGGCCTGGATCGAGGGGCACCAGCAGAGCTGGAGGAGGAGGCCAGGCAGGATCAAGTTCAAAGACTTTTCTCAACTCAAATCTCCTTTCAACTGTGTTCTAGATCAGCCAGGTTCTAGTTCAGGATGATCAGGAGAGTGCAAGGAATGATTGTCTAGCACCACACTGCTAAGAGAAGACAGCAGGAAACTGGTCTGGGTCGGGTCATACTAGATTGTCCCTATGCTGGGTGGGTTAAGGGGGGGGGCGTTGTTCTAGAATCCAGTGGAAGAACAGGGATGCTGGGAAAGTTTTTCTAGATCACACGTGGGAGAAGGGAGCTTCCCATAGACTCCAGAGCCTGAGGCTCATTCTAGGGTGTTTCTGGGCAGGGCCAAGTGTGTGCTAGATTGTAGCACAAAGGGGGGTGGGGTTCTGGACTGTGTCCCAGAGCATGTTCTAGATCACTTGGGGTCTCTGGAGCAGTGTAGATTGAGAGGGAGGTACTGGGGGCTGCAATAGATGATATCTCAGCAGCGAGTGCATGGGCTAGAACATAAGGCAAGGGGAGTGACCTTCTAGATCCCATCCAGGAGCCAGAGGGTTCGTTCTAGATTGCAGAGAGACGGGGGTGCTGGTGAGAATCATTGCAAAGGGACAGAGTGTCCTACAGAGATAGCAGGCTCGCTCTTGACTGTGTGGCAAAGCGGGCACTTGGGGTGCTCTAGATTGTGTCTAAATAGGGTCCTTGTTCTAGAGCTTGTGTGATGGCTGATGGCAAAAGAGGTGGAGACCAGAGGTCTGTTCTAGGTCAGATGCCAGAGGCTTCCCAGAGGGACTGGCTCTAGCCCGCAGACCAGCAGGCCTCCCTCAGGAGAGGTTCTAGATTATAACAGCAGGGTCTAGATTGGGTGATGGCCTGTCCCAGTAGCACGTAGGGCCGGTGGGGTTGGTGGCATGTTCTAGACTATCACCGGCACCTCTTATTTCTAGATCGGTCACCAAGGTTTTGGATCATGCCTTGTATTTCCCATCTGGGTTGTTCTAGATTACTCTGGCGTGGGGATGGGATGTAGTGTTCCTTAAAGACCACGGCCCACACCCTGAAGGCTGGCTGTGGCGGTCAGTTCTAGATAACGTCACCACGGTGAGGTTCGCTCTAGATCAGCAGCAAGATTGGAAGCGATGGCTGGGGGGAGGTTGGTGTATAAGAGAGCGACAGGGTCCATCCCCACCACACCTGAGATGGGAGACCTAAGTCACGTTCTAGATTATTCTAGAGTGGGAACATGGGATCACCTCATCTGGAAGCCCGGATGCAGGGGGTGGAGTCTAGACCTCCCCTCTCCCTCCGTCATGTTCTCTCCCTCTCACCCCGCCATCTCCCTTGTCAGACCCTCCCTGGGAGTCCCCTCCCTTGGCATCCACCGCCAAGGAAGGGGGTTATTGCTAAAAAGAGACCCCCCCCATTGTTCCCCACTCCTGGATCTCCCCCCTCATCCCCCAATACAGAATCCCTCCTCCCATGGCTCAGCTAGATCCAATCCCTCAGTTCTGACCCCCTGGATCCTGCCCACCCCCCATTTGTCCCTTCCCTGTGGTCCCAAATCCCTTCGCCCTCCCTGATCCAGAGCAGTTCCGATCCGCTTCCCCCTCCCCCCGCAGATCCACTTGCAGCTTGGCTGGATCCCAGCGGTTCTGATTGGTTCCTTCCCTGTAGTGGTTCTGATCCCCCGCACACACCCCGAAACTCCTGAGCCAGCCAGTCCCCCACCCCCTCGCACAAGTGCCTGGGGGCGGAGTCTCGTGTCTCTGTACCCAAGGGGGGCGGGGCTAAGGCCTGGTGCCCTCACCCCCATAGTGCTGGGGGTGGAGTCTCGTGTCTCTGCGTGAAAGGTGGGCGGAGCTCGGTCCTCGCACGCACGCCCAGGCGCTGGTGACTCTGAGGTTTATTGCTGAGGTGCGAGGCGGAGGGGTGGGGCTGTCACTCCGTCCTCTCTGCCTCTGCCCCACTGCTGGGGTCCACACCCCCCGGGTCCCCCCCGCTCTGCCCCTCCTCCTCGGCGGCCCGGATGCTCACGCACAGCACCAGCGTCTGCAGGAAGCCGTAGAGGCAGGCAAACTGCAGCAGGTATTTCTGGACCAGCCACAGGGCCAGGTACATCCCGTAGGTGGTGACAAGGAAGGTGGCCAGCCCATGGAGCCAGACTTTCAGGGGCCCCCTGAACCCCAAAATATCCAGGAGCAGCCGGAAAGCCGGGGAGCAGGCACAAAGCAGAGTCACCACGCAGAGGTCAAAGAGGTGCCGGGCGAAGTTGAAACAGATCTGGAAATGCTCCGGGATGTCGGCTGGCGGCTGGTGGGGGGACAGATACTGAGGGACCTGGGAGATCCTAGAGAAGAGGCCTTCTCCTGGGGCGGGGCCCGGATCCTCGGCGTGTCCCCAGCCGATCAGAGCCAGGAGGCGCTGAGCACCCCATCGCTGGGATTTCCGGGGGGCCTCCGTCGGCCCACCCTCTTTTCCTGCCTCGGGCCCCCACCAGCACAGTTTTGTCAGCCAGGCCTTGGCTCTGTTTAGGGACATGGTGGAAACCGGCGAAAATCCAACACCCCAAATAAAATCAGCACTGGAGTGGGGGGGGGGCGGAGGGAACAGTGAGGGGGTCCAGACCTTGGGGGACCAGCCAGCTCCCCTCTCCAATGCACTGGCCTCCCCAAAACTCTCTCTGGGGCGTTTTCCCCTCTAAAGCCGCCTTCCACAAACACCTGGTTAGTTCAGGGTCCTGTGCTGCTTCCCAGAACCAGACGCCAGCTCCTCGATTTTGCAGTATCAGGGACCTTTCACCCCACAATAGCCACGAATTTCCTCCGTGTCCAGGTTACTTCAGTCCGGCTGGCAGCTGCTGTCACCCAAAGATCCGAATCTCCCTCAGTCGTCTCTGCTGGGCCAAGGGTCCTTTGCCCCAAAATACTGGTCCCTCAGCCAGTCGGGATGGGTGTTGTCGAGGTCCAATTTTATCCACCGGCACCAGGGCTAACAGAACCCCAAAATATCCTTTCCTCTGACAAAGACAAATCCTTGTTGATTTCACCCCCAAATTCTCTGGGCTGGGGACAGAGCTCGGACACCCCCAAAAATACGGCTCCTTGTTAATTTCAGCCCTTGAGTTGTATCCACTAGAAATGGTGCTAATTCACCCCAAAAAATCCACACACCAGCCAGTTCAATCCACCCCAACGTGTCTCTTCTGCCGGCAAGAATTGTCCGCCCCCCCCACGAAACACTGACCCTTGGAAAAATACCAAGCTTCACCAGTTTCACTCCCCTGACTCCCTGGGACAGGAACCCCCCGAAATCCCATGAAAGATACAGCAGCTGGTTTTTTCAGGCTCCCATCCTCAATGCTGGGTCACCCCAGTATCAGGAGTCCCCCTGAAACAGACAAACCCACATTAGGATCCAATCGCAGCAGAACCAAGACACCCCCAAATACTTCTCCTTTGCCCCACACCAATTCTCCTGGCAGCAGAAATAAGACACCCCCAAATTCTGCACCCCAGAAACAGGCACATTCTTGTTAAGTGCAGATCACAGCGGTTCATGCACCCCGACATGTTTACCCCATCTCTGAATGGTAAAAATCCTTCACTCCTTGAAATTTCTGTGCTCACGGCCAGGATAACAGAAAATCTCACCCCCTTACAACACACCCCAGCTGGTTAATTTCACCCCTACATTGTCAGTGCTGGTGAGGTCCCCTCCCAAACACTGTACCCCAAAACCTAGCAATCCTCACTGGTCAGGCGCACCAGTCGCCACGTCTAAAGGAGCTTTGCACCCCAAAATATTAATCCTCTGACAGACAAATCCCATTAACTTCAGTCTCTATTTCTCTGTGCTGGTGGCAGTATGCACCCCAAAAGCACTGCTCCCCCAAATACCAGCTGGCTGATTTCACCCCATAGAGTCACTCAAGGTGGCAGGGGGATGCACCCCTGAGATATCAGGCTCACGCTGAAATGCCAGCTACTATACCCCACAGTCTCACGGGTTCTGGCAGGGGAAGCACCCCCAAAACCCCAGCGGGTCAATTTCAGCCCCCCATTGTCAGGGAGGGCAGCAGAGGTTCGCACCCCTCCCAAAAAATCAAACCCTCTCTGAAACGCGGAGGGATTCGTTTCAAAGCTGGTTCCGGCAGAGGGGGGTACACCCCGAAATAGTGATCCCCGAAATACACACCCACAGCACCGCTGGTTCGGGCACGCCCAAGCCCCCCTGCTCCCACAAAACAACAGAGCGGGTGAGTTTCACCCCCAAACTCTCCAGGGTGGGGGAAGTGGCACCCCCCAAATCCTGCCCGACCCCCCCCGGAACAGACAGCCCCCACCCCCCCGTTTTTAGCTCTCTCTGACCTGCTGGGGGCGGGGGGGGATCTCGCTCCATGGCTGCTCCCGTCCGGCCTCGCAGCGGGGTCCGGGGCACCGAGCACCCCCCGAGTGTGGGGAGCGGCGGCCGGGAGCGTGGCAGGGAGGGGAGCGGCTCCGCGCCCAGCCCTAGATGGGAGAATCCAGCAGCTGGTCGCGTTTCAGGAAGGACGGGATTGGGCAGGGGGTGGGGCCTCTGGGGAGCTCGGACGCCTGGGTTCTTTCCACGGCTGGGCGGGGCTGGGAGCCAGGACTCCTGGGTTCTCTCCGGGCTCTGGGAGGGGAGTGGGGGCTGGTGGGTTAGAGCAGGGGGCTGAGAGCCAGGACTCCTGGGTTCTCTC